>NC_084598.1:41530748-41673063 GCF_033807715.1 Cololabis saira
ATTTTTTTTTCATTATGCACTTCGAGAAAAAAGTGGAAATGTCGAGAAAAAAGTCAGAATTTCGAGAAAAAAGTCGAAATGTCGAGAAAAAAGTCGAAATGTCGAGAAAAAAGTCAGAATTTCGTGAAAAATGTAGAGAAAAAAGTACAATCTCGAGAAAGAAGTCGAAATGTTGAGAAAAAAGTCAAAATGTCGAGAAAAAAGTCAAAATTTCGAGAAAAAAGTCGAAATGTCAAGATTAATGTTGAAGTACAATCTTGAGAAAAAAGTCGAAATGTTGAGAAAAAAGTCGAAATGTCGAGGAAATAGTCAAAATTTTGTGAAAAAAGTCGAAATTTCGAGAAAAAAGTTGAAATGTCAAGATTAAAAAGGAAGGGAATAAAGAAGAAAAAACAGTGTGTATGAAACTTCATACTGGCGTTCACACTGCAAAAACTCAAAATATTAGTTTTATTTCTAGTTAAAATGTCTCATTTTTAGTCAAAAAAAATCTCATTACACTTAAAACAAGACTCATCACTGGAAAAAACAACAATTTTCACCTGTTTCAAGTAGATTTTCACTTGAAATAAGTAGAAAAATCGGCCAGTGGAACAAGATTTTTTTGCTTGTAATGAGAAGATAAATCTTGTTCCACTGGCAGATTTTCCTACTTATTTCAAGTGAAAATTTACTTGAAACAGGTGAAAATTGTCAAATAAGTTATTTTTCTGGTGTTCTGGTGATGACTCTAAATGTTGAAATAGCAGTAAAACCACATTCATTGATGAAATGACATAAGGGATGGAAAGGGGGGATGGCAGTTTTACAGGGGGGATGATTTTGACCGTTTTTTTTCAGGGGGGATGATGTTGACCGTTTTTATTTCAGCGGAGATGCCATCCTCCCTCATCCCCCTCAACTCCAGTAGTGTGTATAATATATATATATATATATATATATATATATATATATATATATATATATATATATATATATATATATATATATATATATATATATATATATATATATATATATATACATACTGTATAGAATGAGGGCTGGTTAAAAAGGGGCTGGTAAAAAAAACAAGTTAACTTCTATTGACCTCCCACGTTAAAACGTCCAAGTTGACAAGATGCAAGACCTTCCCTGAGAAAAGACGGATGGATGGGAGCATGTCTTGCTTCAAACCCCCACTAAATCTCTCGCATCGTGCCCCACAGGTTTCACCTAACACAGTGTGCATTAACTTTCCTTCTATATTCTGCTCCTGGAGAAGTTGAGCGATAACAGGAGTCCCCACCGTACACTGGATCTCTGTTTTAAATAAAGGCGTCCGGACACGTCCTCCCAGGGCTTGTTCGGGGGGGAATCCTGCGGTCTGCCAGAGAAAACACACACAAAGACCCGAGAGCCGACAAACAAATGTTAGAGGTCACATTTCTGCTGTGGCACTTATCCAAGAAAGAGAAAAACAGAGCCACGGGGAAAATGCACTCACTTGCTTATTATAGTTAAAAGCTTTAACGACGCCTCGACTCTGGTAGGCGGAGTTTTTAATATATAAAAAGAATGAAAAGGAAATGAATTATGGTAATGCAGAATCATGAGCGGCAGATGTTGTTGAAGTGTTCGCTGAATCTATATGGAAATTCTGCCTTTACATAAATACTCCTGCATTTATCAATTTAAAGGAAAAAAAAAAAACTGACTTAAATTTCTTACACTACATCTTCTTTACTTCTGCAGTTTAGCCGTGAGGCATTAAAGCGGGGGAGCCTGAAAGGAAAGAAAAACAGTGAAAAGGGAAAAAGAGGCGAGCTAAGTTAAGAGACAATGTGATTGCCACCTTTAATTCTCTGCTGGGGGATAAACAGATTGCTACCCTCCATTTGAAATTCCTTCCCTGATGAGCTGATTTACTCGCTTCTGCTTAGTGGTGCACCAGCCACAGTTACGGGCAATCCACTTAACGTGTGACAGCTTCCCTAAATGTGATAAATTACATCGCGGGAGAAGAAATAACATTCTAAACTTTTGTTTGATGAATTTGGTCTCTGTTTGGTTCCAAAACATTTAAAGGTAATTGGCAAAGTCACACAACTTCTGAGGTTTTAATTGGTAATTTTCTGAGGTGGGAGGGAGTTATTGACATTCCCTATCCATATATCTATCTATCCATCTATCCATCCATCCATCCATCCATCCATCCATCCATCCATCCATCGGAAGAAGTCGAAATGTCGAGGAAAAAGTCGAAATGTCGAGGAAAAAGAGAAAGAAAGGAAAAAAGAGAAAGAAAGGAAAAAGAGAAAAAAGCAACAAAAAAGAGAAAAAAAGCAACAAAAAAGAGAAAAAAAGCAACAAAAAAGGAGAAAAAAAGCAACAAAAAAGGAGAAAAAAAGGAAAAAAGAGAAAAAAGCAACAAAAAAGGAGAAAAAAAGGAAAAAAGAGAAAAAAGCAACAAAAAAGGAGAAAAAAAGCAACAAAAAAGGAGAAAAAAGCAACAAAAAAGGAGAAAAAAAGCAAGGAAAAAAGAGAAAAAAGCAACAAAAAAGGAGAAAAAAAGCAACAAAAAAGGAGAAAAAAAGCAACAAAAAAAGAAAAAAAAGCAAGGAAAAAAGAGAAAAAAGCAACAAAAAAGGAGAAAATTATCTATCTATCTATCTATAATGGATAAAGCGCACGGCTTAGCATTATACTGCTGAAATATGCAAGACGGTTCTTCAAAAAGATGTCTATATGGGATTAAATGTTCTTAAAATCTGCAAATACCTTCAACATTGATTTTTTTATTTCATTTACTATAGATTTTGCAGATGCCACATAAGAACATAAGCCTAAGAGCAGGCAGAGCGTAAAGGGTTTTAAAAATCACCTGCTCCACTAAGGTCCACAAGGATTTTTGCCTTTATGCCTTTTCTATACCAGGATAATATATTTGAAATAAAACAACCACAGTGTATTCAAAGTGTTGCCTTTCAGGTTTAAAGAAGTACTGACAAGAAGAACTGAAAAGAAGTGAATCCATTCTCTCGTTACTTGACGAGAGAATGGATTGGCAGCTGCTTGATTGGACCTACTAATCTGAAATCTAAGGAGATGCGACTGAAGGAGGTCGTCATTAGGCTGAAAAAGCAACACACATGAGAAACTGCAAACACTTCAGATTTGGCCTAAACAGGAGTTGGGTGCACTCTAAAAGAAAGAAAGCTCTGGTGAGCTCAACAACATCAAAAGACCTCGAAAACCCTCTGGAGAGACAGCTAAAGTAGACGATCGCAAAATCCTTTCATTGGGAAGAAAACCCTGTCACGACGTCAACAGAAGTTAAGAACAATCCCCAGATGGCAAAATCTGAGTGAATCAATGTTGAAATATGTGGAGGTAAGGTGGGGCCCTGGCCCGGCTCGGAGGGCCGGCCCTCGTCAACTTGGATGGCCGGTGGGGGAGCGTTGGCGTCCTTCCAGGGCCGGCTCCGCTGGTCCTGCCTCCTGGCTTCGGCCTCCGCTCCCCCTCCTCCCCCCCCTTACACGACTCATACGAACATAGGCAGGAGCGGGGGTCCGGGGCGTGGAGGACATTGCCCTCTGTGGGGTTGCTGGTGGCCTGGGTTCCGGGGTTCTTCCTTGTCAGCCTCTGGTTTCGCGGGTGGCGGGGTTGCCCTCCCCCTCCCCCACTATAGATACACTTCAGGTGGAGCTTTGATAGGATTATTATACACACACACACACACACACACACACACACACACACACACACACACACACACACACACACACACAGCTACATAGACATATACACACACACACACACACTCACGCACACATACACATACATATATATATATATATTCAGACATGCACACATACACACACATAGCCACACATATACATACATACACACACACACACACATACAGCCACTCAGTCATATACATATACACACACATAGCCAAACACACACACACACACACACACACACACACACACACACACACACACACACACACACACACACACACACACACATATGCCTTAAGTTTTTACCGGCATTGTATCAATCATTAATATGTGTGCAGACAAGGTTAAAAAAAAAAAAAAAAAAAAAAAAAAAAAAAAAGGAACTGAACCCCTGAAAGGATTTACGTATTTAAAAATACACACATTCTTTGTCAAAAGACCCGTATCATAAAGATGCCTTGGATTATCAGGCCCCGTTTACACGGAGCACGGTGGCGTTTTCATGCGTTTTGGCCGTTCGTTTACACGAAAACGAAGCTCAAAGTCACCAAAAACGATAATTTCTGAAAACTCCGGCCAAAGTGGAGATTTTCAAAAACTCCGTTTTCACGTTTGCTTGTAAACGGAGGGAAACGGACATTTAGGCTTCAGAACGTCACATTATGCGACAGAAACGTCACCAGCGTCATGTCTGCGACCTGTGTTTACAATTTGTTTGTAAACACCGTCAATATTTTCTTGTATTTTACCTGTTTTATATTCTAAAGTCACACTTAAAAGTAACTCCACTTCTCTGTCACTCCAAACGAAACAAAACGACAAATGAAAGACTCTCGTTGCATCTTGGAAGAGAGCTTACGGCGTAGGGTACGTGGCGACGCGCACCGTACATAGGCTACGCCGCCGATTTAACGCGGAACCATATTCAGGCTTCACACGTGTCATTTGTTGACGTTTTTTTCCAGGATTCTGATTGGCTAGCATGACTTTACGCTTCTCCTTACACTGCCCCCTGCAGGTTTGGATGCTCATAGCACCTTAACAGCGTATTTATCCGGGTTCGTGTAAACGAGGATTGTGAGGAACCAGAGCGGCCTCCCCACGTACAAGGGGACAAGGCAAAACTGGACCTGGGTGATGAGGTGTAAAAAAAACCTTGCAGAGCGTAGAATGCCAAAAAAATAAGGCTTTTTATTCCATGTAAAAAAACACATACAGGCAGAGGGCAAAATCAGCATTCCAAAAAAGAAGGCACAATGGGGCATAGCCTCGCAACAAGCTTCCTCCATTCAGCAGACCCCCCTTCTGGTATGTTCTGCTGTTTATAAACCCAGGCAGGGTGGAGAGGTTGATTGGACACAGGTGTGCCACAATCAGCAGAACCAGGCACACCTGTGTGCTGCTCCCCCGCAGACCACGCCCAATCATCCACTCTGCCACACACATTAAAAACAAGTCCGGTGATGGTGAGAAGGGGAGGGGATGCTCACTTTCTCACAAGGATATTTTTCAAAACATAAAGGGGGAAATATCAGTTTTTGTCCATAACTATGTGTAAACGTGGCCTCATACTTCAGAAACGTGGAGCTACTTGAATGCATGCATCCACTCTACAGAGGACCGGGTTGCTATAGCATGTCCATAGAAAGACATATCAAGTAACTTGCTTTGTCACTGCCATTGATGACAAACATATGGAGAGGGAAACCAGGACATCAAATCAGGTTTCAAACATGGTGGAGGCGGTGTTGTGGTCTGGGCACGTGTAGCTGCCAATGGAATGGACTCATGGTGACCTCATATAGCTCATGTGCTGTATCTATTTATTTATTCGTGCATCTGAAGTAAATACCAATAATGAACACAATGGTGGATGAAATACAGTTGACAGCTGAACAAAAATGAACTCTGACTTCCATCATGCAGCATCCATTATCGCTGGAAGCACGTGTGCTCCAAGCATAATGGATGCACGTTCTCTCTATGAAGTTGCCACATTCGTCCCTTTGTCCTGAGCGGACCCTGTTTTTCCGATACAGGATCCCAAATGGCATCTCCTTCGATGCTTTCTCTGGGTACGGACAACAATCAGAGGAAGCCTCTGCGGAAGAATAGCCACGGGCTTCAGCCGCCTTGGCTTAAACTCTTATCTGGCTTTTCTCTCTTTTAGGCTGAATCGCTCTGCTTGATCCGGCTGCTGTGGCTGGCTGGTCAGAGGATTCTGGGGGCAGGAAGGATCTGTGGCTCTTCCTCGCCAAATCCAGACCCCCTGTGCTACACTTCCCAGTATTGCTGATTGCATTTCACTCGTGAGTATGTAACATTCATTTGCGAGGGAAAAAAAAAAAAAGGAAGTGGAAACTCAGGAAACGGCAAAATGCAGCACAAAGTGAGCGAACTCCAGGCTGGTGCATCTGCATGTGTTAAAAAAGGAATATTTTCAGACTTTGGACACAAAAAAAAAGGACATATTGTATTATATCAGGACTGTCATGTTTTGTTTTACATTTGCTAAATGTTCAACTATTTCCATAGAATCTGACCGTATAATTACGCCTGGAGTTAAGCTGGGCATACACTGTACGATATTTTAAATTGTTTGATTCAGCCCCATCTCAAACTGCACGACTAGATCGCGGAGTTCAAAAGTTCACAGCCCACGATTTTGGTCTCACACTGTACGACCCGACATGATCATTTGTGCAGTTCCTTGAACGACCACTAGGGGCTGACACCAAAAGTGAGTCAGTCTCATGTTAAAATTTCTTTGTGGCAGAAATAAACAAAATATTTTTCATATACTGTCACATGAATATATATATATATATATATATATATATATATATATATATATATATATATATATATATATATATATATATATATACATATATATATATATATCTTCCTGAAACTCGACACCTCCTAGAGTTTAGACGGGGAATTGCTAGGCGACGCTTCGTGATGAATAAAGCTCAACGCAGAACTCTGGTAAACAACCGCGTCGAGGAGATGGTGTTCCCTTTGCATTAAGTTGACGTCATTAGTGACTAGGGGTGTAATGATACACTAATCTCACGATACGGTACGATACACGATATTGAGGTCACGATAACGATACGATGCGATATTATAGCAGTATTTTTTTAACAACCTTGAATGAGGAACATATGACTGGAAAAAAATGTCTTTTATTCGAAAGACACAAAATACAAAACAATACTGTGCGTTTGCCCTATTGTTAGTTTGTAATGCTTTATAACTGTTTAAGTTTTAAAGAGAAAGCCAGGCCAACCATTTTCCACAAACTGAACTAAAAGTAAATGTCAGGTTTGCATTATGAATCTTCAGTTTCATACAATAAAAATATTTTGCCACAAACTGAATAGTTTCTCTCATGTATGACTTGACTTTTTTCTTTTCCTGAAATTTAACAACTTAAATTAAATAAATAAATACAGTGTTGATCGGACATTAAAGTACACTTGAACTCAGCAGAAGTTGTCCCCGTGTTTATCCTACTCATGACCCGAAAAAGGTTTAATTTAATAAGGTAAGGCTTAACTCTACACCAGCCTTACATTAGTAAAGATTCAGAGCTCAAAACGGGACCGCAAAACGGTACTAGTTTCTTCTGAGTGGAGGAAGATTTTGGTCCGCGGGTCGAGGCGTGGTCGGCACGCGCGTTACTAGTCAACACAACAGATTAATATTAATAACCCAATATCACGATACAGTTTGTCACCTCCACGACACGTATTGTGACGTTTTTGTATCACGAAATTTCGTGGCACGATATATTGTTACAGCCCTATTAGTGACGTAGGCTTTGATAAAATTGGTAGCCTGCAGTAGCTAAGACAATCACGTTCCATCCAACTCCTTGACTTGTTTACTCCACCATTCGACTGTTTTTGGATTAACTACGGCTGGTTTGTGCCGAAGATTTAAAACGGCTCAGACACCTATGGATGGCATCGCAGAGGATTTGTCCACCTCTATTTCTACACTCCATGGGTGCGACATGTTTTCCATCGCTTTGTTTGTTTGCCTTTAAATAAATGTTAGTTGCTTCTATCTCTTAGGTATTCTTATTTTGTGACACACACACATTCAATCTTCTCCCCTCTCCTCGCTCTCTCCTTTGTGAGACGGAATCACTGATGTTTTCAGACCTTCTTTCTCCTCCGTTCTTTCTCTACCTCCACCTTCACCCAGTCCCTCCCTCCCTCCCCCATCTCATTCTAATGCATGGCTGTATATTTGGCCTTTGTAGAGACAGGCTCACTCCTGGAGGATTCTCCTGGAATCAATTTACCCTGCCTGTGCCAAGCCACTGATCAACAATTTACAGGCCATCAACTGCCGGGGCTGCTGGGAGGCTGTTTAACTGGTATATTATGTGTCTGACAAGACACAGCATTTACAGAAGGTATGGTCCAGGCTCTGAGCACAAACCAGTCAACATATCAGGAATACTTTGAATATTAGCTTCCAACCAGTTTGCACCACCACATGGTATTTACAGGAGTGTTTTTTAACTTGCAGTCCTTTTCCTGTTTGCTGACAGGAATCCTTTCGGGAGCTGAGTGGATTTGTCTCCCAACGTTCAGGTCTGTAGCAGAAACTGAGCTGCAGCACAACTGAGCGCTTGGAGACGCAAGGACTTTGGTTGCAAATCAGATTTGTATTATTTCAAAGCCTGTTTGCTCAGAAAACACCACGAAAGACATACATATCAGTGCACCTACGCGTCAGAGCATTAAAGAAAGCGCTTAACAAATTCGACCAGACTGTGCAGAGTTAAGACTTGGATGAATACATTTGCACCAGCTCTGCATGTAAGATTAATTCAAACATGTAAACACCATTAGAGTTTACCGTGCAAACAGACAGTGTATAATTTGCCCGTCCGGCTCTGTGGTGTTGTATCCATGGAGATTAATAAGATTCAATGTGACTCTTGTCTTCTCTCAGTCCACGAGCGTGTTTGCATGCAGAGAAATGAAAACGGAGCAAGAGAAAATAAAACAGAGGACCTGTGAGAGAAAACTGGAGAGTTCGATTGCTAGACAGACGGATGATAACGTCGCGGTTGCCATGCAACAGCCATATAGAGTGGCGTTGGTCTCGGTAATCCTACCTGGCGTTGTGCGCAGTGATTTAATCAGCTCGCCCAGCGAGCCATAAATCATCATCAAGCCGAAAAACAAAAGCATGAAGGAGAGACACTGACAAAGAGTCAAATTCACACGAGGATGGCTGATGAATAGGCTCGTTTATCCGGCTCCTCATCAGTTTACTGCTTTTATTTTGGAACTATTTCATGATCTGTACACTTAGTCATGAAACGGCTGCAATAAAGTTTGTTGTTGTTGGATGACGGGGAGACTCCAGCTCTGCTAGTCAAGTTTAAGGGCCAATCCCAATACACCCCCTACTTTCTACCACTAGCCCTAAAAATGAAGCCACAAACCGTAGGGCCCTTGTAATGTTCCCTAGGGATTGGGACACCACTTGCTACGTCACTACGTGGTTTACGTTCGGGTACGTAAGGGACTGCGTAGTTACGTTTGCACATACGTCACACCATATCAGGAAGCCCAGAGATAAAAGCTGTTTTAATTTCCGCTGTAGCGCTGTTAATATGCCACTTTATTAAGTTTTAATATTTTTTCAGGCGTAAAAGTAACCGTTAAGATCCCCAACCTGGGCTCAGTTTATCCAAATAACGTCTGTTAAGAAATTTGCTCCGATGTATTCGGTAAAAGAACAGCCTGTCGGCTCGGGAGTTGATTTATGGTTCCACGTTATATCGACGCAGAGCCTACGGCGTAGGGTACGGCGTACGGCGCGCGTCGCCGCATACCCTACACCGTAGGCTCTGCGTTGGTGTAACGCGGAACCATAAATCAGCCTTTATTCTGGCGACATCTGAAGATTCAACGCAACAACGGGCAAGCGAGTGATTATGTACATTCACTGAGTGAATATTATGAAAGTAAAATATATATTTCTCGCTAGAAATGTAATCAAAAAACATTTTTATGCAGAAACTAACTCAAAATATTTATTTTATTCACTAAAAAATAAGAAATATCTGCCATGTTTTTTCGTTTGATTGAGGCCACGTTTACACAGAGTCGGGTATTTACAAAAACGGATATTTCCCCCTCTACGTTTTGAAAAATATCCTCGTTTACACGAACCCGGATAAATACGCTGTTAAGGTGCTATGAGCATCCAAACCTACAGGGGGCAGTGTAACGAGAAGATAAAGTCATGCTAGCCAATCAGAGTCCTGGAAAAAAACATCAACAAATGACACGTGTGAAGCCTGAATAATATGGTTCCGCGTTAAATCCACGGCGTAGCCTACGTACGGTGCGCGTCGCGGCGTAGCCTACGCCGTAGGCTCTGCGTTGGTGTAACGCGGAACCATAAATCAGCCTTGACTTCCAGTTACTTCCAAGACGGAACGAGTCTTTCGTTTGGAGTGACAGAGAAGTGGAGTTACTTTTAAGTGTGACTTTAGAACATAAAACAGGTAAAATACAAGAAAATATTGACGGTGGCCAAACAAATTGTAAACACAGGTCGCACTCGTGACGCTGGTGACGTTTCTGTCTCATAATGTGACGTTCTGAAGCCTAAATGTCCGTTTCCCTCCGTTTACAAGCAAACGTGAAGACGGAGTTTTTGAAAATCTCCACTTTGGCCGGAGTTTTCAGAAATGATCGTTTTTGGAGACTTTGAGCTTCGTTTTCGTGTAAACGAACGGCCAAAACGCATGAAAACGCCACCGTTTTTGCTCTGTGTAAATGGGGCCTCAGTCTGCAAATTATGACGTAAAGCATTCTGGGAAATTTTCTCAGGCCCTCGGTCGGCGAGTCAGCATCTGAAAACCCTCGCTCTGTAGGGCTAGATTCATACACACTAGCCCTCGTTATGTCCACTAGCCCTAGATGCAAAGAGGAATTGGGACACCACTACCCTCTGAACACACAAAATTTAGGGGTAGGGGTGGATTGGGACTGGGCCTAATAGTTATAAAACTGCCTGACGTTATTCATCGATTTCAGTATGTGTGAATGGTAGCCTGTATTAGGCTACTAGTCAGCTGTGAGATGGTGAAGACCAGTTAGAAGCAGAGGTGTCAAGTAACAAAGTACAAATACTTCGTTACCTTACTTAAGTAGAAATTTTGGTTATCTATACTTCACTGGAGTAATTATTTTTCAGACGACTTTTTACTTTTACTCCTTACATTTTCACACAATTATCTGTACTTTTTACTCCTTACATTTTAAAAACAGCCTCGTTACTCTATTTCATTTCGGCCTTTAATAAAAACTATCCAGTTAAATTGCTATCCATCCGGATAGAGTGAATTTGGTTGTGGTTGTTTCAGATGTTCTTGTCCAGTTTTGTTCTTACATCCGTTCCCTCAGATTCCTGCAACTAAACTTGGATGTACATTCCAATAAAGGTTAGGATAAATGATAACATGCCTCTGAAGTTTGACTTTTTGCACCATTACAATACTTATAGGCAACTAGTCATCATATCTCCTGCTCTCTGAAACACATGTTAATGCTCAATAGTACACATATATGGTTCTTTAATATATTTGCATTATACTAAGATGCATTCATTTTCAATGGCTTTTTTCCCCCTTACATTACTTTTACTTTTATACTTTAAATAATAGAGTATTTTTAAACTCTAGTATCTATACTTCTACCTGAGTAATGAATGTGAATACTTTTGACACCTCTGGTTAGAAGCAGCTTTTCTTCTGACCTCTGCAAGGAATGGCAGAACGAGCCTGGACACGCCCACCTTAGTTCCCAGAAGCCGTCTGTTTTAGTTAAGTTGAGCTCTTGTTAGCCCACGAGGATCTAATCTCTCATTTACTGCGTTTTCATGGACCACAGTACCCCAATCTTTTCAGTCTGTGAGCAAGCAGAAAAATAAACATAAGCTTTATCACAATCTGAAGCATAACACGGTTTAAAGCATCATTACACCGTTGTTCTTTGAGGTATGAGGCATAAGGCGAAGTGAGTAGGCTTTTTCTATAAAATAAGCTTTATTTTCGTGACTGTTAATGAACGACAGTGGTAACGACCTTCAGCTCAAATAGACTATTACACAATACTGAATTCAACTCATTGGCTATTAGAATTAGGGAATTAATTTATAAAACTGAAAGTTGAAAGTCCCCATGGAATAGCTCAGGGCTGCAGATCAGGGAGTGTGTGTATGTGTGTGTGTGTGTGTGTGTGTGTGTGTGTGTGTGTGTGTGTGTGTGTGTGTGTGTGTGTGTGTGTGTGTGTGTGTGTGTGTGTGTGTGTGTGTGTGTGTGTGTGTGTGTGTGTGTGTGTGTGTGTGTGGCAACTGGCAGGGGAGAGCTAAAACAATATTTTGCACGCATCAGAGACAGACAGTATTCAATGTCATGTTTTATTTAAAGGAAGTGTGTGTAGTGTGTACAGTGTGTACAGTAGGTTTAAATGCCTCTACAGAATGGGCCGCAATGCGCTGCAGTGGTTTTAATATGCTTCCCGGTTGCTGGTTATATTTCCAGCTATGATATGATCTGAACAAGATCTGACCAAAGCTAAAAACAAGCTAAAGCTAAAAAAAAAAAAAAAGTCCAAAAACCCTCAATCCATCACTTTTGATATTTTCGCTAAGATAAAAAGTCCAAAGTTGCTAATATTAAGCAGAATTGTCAACCCGGGTAGTTACTGTACGTAAGCCACACCCCATTAAATTTAACATGTAAACCCACATTATTTCTTTAGGAAAATGATGTAAACGCTGAAATTAAAATATTGCCTCAATCAGATTAAGGTCAATAATCATATTATTGTCATCCATGTAGTGAATGAAACGAGGGCTGCTGAAGCTCCAGCCGAGCGTCACCTGAACACCCACAGTGATCCGGTACCAGCCTGAGCAGGGCCAGCCATAGATATATATAAAGGCCTTTATATATGTTACGGTTAATGTAGAAAAACGTCTATTTTGCAAAATAGCCGGCTAATGTGCAAAATAACCGTCAGGGCGGCTAATGTAGAAAAACGGCAGTAGCCGGTTAATGCTGTGGATGTGTCAGACCCGACACTTTTTCGGGGAGTGTAACGTAATTCTTCTTCAACAGCCATAAATAGCCTTGTCAACAACAAGCATGTGCAGCATATGGGCTTCTTCCATTGGCTGCTACGCACCAACTGCACTGATTGGTGACTGTAAGTGACCGGTTTGAAGCGCGAATTTCATCCATTCAACTGAACTGTAGGCTATTCTGTAGTAACTGGACTCTATCTACCAAATGAATTACGTTTGCTTAGTTTGTTTTGGTTTCATCAATTTGTGCAAATGGAGCCGGAGGAGGAGAGGCCTCATCTCATCATGATTCTGGTTTAGGAGCTTCACCTTTCATGAGAGAGACGCAACAACTGTTTGTCTGTTTTGGAGGTGCAAAGAGAAGGTGGAATAGATCTTTCCTCACAAAGAATGTCACACTGGATATTTACAGTACATTCCCCAGCCCTATAAGGCTGGTAGAGGTGAGTGCACTCCACTGAGCTTTGCCACCTCGGTGCCGCTCTATTCTGGGGTGCCAATGACGTGATCTGTAGTTTGAATTATTTGTTTTGGAATACTCAATTGAGGAATATACTGCATGGGATTTGGACTCAGAATAATTGCTATAATTGCCACGGCATGCTCCGGTCAGCTCGAGACATTTGTCTCGAGCTGACCGGAGCATCGAGACTGGAGAGATGATTAAAAATGTGATGTCCGCGCACCATGAGCTTAAAAATGTATGTACTTTGCAAAATAGCCGTTTTTTCTACATTAGCCGCCCTGACGGTTATTTTGCACATTAGCCGGCTATTTTGCAAAATAGCCGTTTTTCTACATTAACCGTAACATATATATTTATGGGGGCAGCGCTCGGACTCCAACTACGACCCAGATACTTCCAGCTCAAATGGTGCTGGGGTCAAGAGCCACTGGATTTCTCCAGAGCCGACCCAGTTTGTAACAACAATAACACAACAAGCAATATTATCTATAAATGACAGTAAATTGTTTTAACTGCCACCTGGTGGTCAGTTTTCCCCAGTGTGGTTCAGCGGGGAATGCAAAGGTAGAAAGTTGGTGATGATTCTGCTGTAATCTCCACACCTGTTGTATCTCAGCTGTTTCTCCCGAGGGTCGGCTTGGCGTTTCCTTTGTTTGTTCATGACCTTTAAGTAAGTTTCAATTTGACAACGGGTTTTCATTAAAATGGTACTTATTTGATGTGTTTTCTTCCTTTGACGTTAATTTGGGTTGTTGTTTATTTCAAGTTTGATTAATTGTCGGGATGGTTTTCTGAAGGCATCGATCACTCTGACACTTTCCAAACAAGCTCCCTTGGTAGTGGAACGAGGTATTCAATTTGTATTATTTTAAATCTTTGGGATATTCTGTTTTGTTAAATGATGCTGCTTGTGCTATTTTAATAGTAATACATTTATAATTTTAATAGTGGTCACTGACTGCGCTGTAATAAATATATCCTTTTATATTTCTATGTTTATGGATGGAATCCATAAACATAGAATCACATTCTATGTGATGTTTGATTGTGGAATGTTTGTAAATTTACATTAATCCTCCCTTTTTTCTTTTTTCTGTGTTTTCCCATCAGTTTTCGCGGTGCCCGTTAAAGAAATAAAATTTGAGCACCCGTACGAATCTCTCCACCTTTTTCTTGGAACCAAGGGTCCGCTACATTATCTCTAATATAAGACTGTGCTCTTTTAGGAGACGCTTGCGAAACTGTCCTGCATTTCATTCTATATCTATTGTATTGTATTTTATTTTAACATGTTAAAATTTCCAACTTAAGAGCGGAAATAATTACATTTACATTCTGGTTAAAAATAAAAACGTTTTGGTCTCAAATTGTTTTCGCGCCGACGGCAACCCTGAAGGGAGTGGATTTTTTTTCCGTTTGTTCTAACCGACGTCTGTAATCTTTTTATTTTGCCGTCGGGTAGGGTTGCCACCTTTCCGAAATAGAAATAAGGGACGCCCGATTTCAGCAGCGCAGGAGCCAAAAAAAAAGCCCCAAAACTTCTAAACTGCATAAATATGTGTTTATTTCATATGAAAAAACAAAATGCTTTGATTTAAAGTTTAAAGTGCTTTAATAGCGTTGAACTTGCATGACTGTACAGACAGACAACCATACTAGCAACTGAAATAGCCTCCTATGCTACGTATGTCCACATCAGCCAAGATGTATAATATAGCCTAAAGGTGAAGAATATGGGGTAAAAGTTAATTTATTTCAATAATTCAACTAGAATATGGTGTAAAAGTTAATTTATTTCAATTATTCAACTAGAATATGGTGTACAAGTTAATTTATTTCAATAATTCAACTAGAATATGGTGTAAAAGTTAATTTATATCAATAATTCAACTAGAATATGGTGTAAAAGTTAATATATTTCAATAATTCAACTAGAATATGGTGTGAAAGTTAATTTATTTCAATTATTCAACTAGAATATGGTGTAAAAGTTAATTTATTTCAATAATTCAACTAGAATATGGTGTAAAAGTTAATTTATTTCAATAATTCAACTAGAATATGGTGTAAAAGTTAATTTTTTTTCAATAATTCAACTAGAATATGGTGTAAAAGTTAATTTATTTCAATAATTCAACTAGAATATGGTGTAAAAGTTAATTTATTTCAATAATTCAACTTAAAAGGTGAAACTAATATATTACCTAGTCTTATTACATGCAAAGCAAGATATGTTAAACCTTTATTTGTTATAATTTTGATGATGGAATTGTTTATTGATTTCATAAAATATTCTCTAATTTATTTTTTATTTGGGGTTTTCATAAACTGTGAGCCATAATCATCAAAATGATAACAAATAAAGGCTTGAAATATTTCACTTTGAATGTAGTGGGGAAATAATATATTTGTTTCCCCTTTAGTTAAATTTACTACGAATGACGTTTTGCAATATATTCAAATTTTCCGACCTTCACCTGTATATTATGACATCAATAAATAAGGGCTTAATATATGTCCGTATTGGTTCAATACGGAACGCAACTTTTAATTCCCAATTCCCAACCCCTACCTGGAGGTGAAGCCCGAATGAACATACGGGACAAATCGAATCCCGTATTAGTTCAATACGGGACGCAACATTTTTTTCTCAAATAAAGGAAAATTCCATATTTTACGGGACGGGCGGCAACCCTACCGCCAGGTCAACATGTGAAACTGTATTTTCCGCTGTAAACTTCTGTCGGCAGCTCTGGAGAGTTTTCAGCGCAGATCCGCTGAAGGAGCTGGTAGCCAAAAGCTAACGTACGAAATAAAAAACTGGATTCAAAACTGCTCTTCAAAAACCAGTGGGTCACGTGACCTAGCTGTATTTTACAGTCTATGGTTCTGCCTTTGTGCCCCCTTGTGGCCGCTCGGTAGAACTGCTATATCATTTGAAATTCCCTGATAATTGTGCATGTACTGATTCTCATTTCCAGCGGTGTAAACGTGCTTTATTTCCCCCGCTGCCCACATTAGTTCATCATCAGTTTCCCGCCGTCTGTGGACAAGCTTCAAGCTTTTAGCGTCGGAGATTACAGGCTTTGTTCGTCGTTGTGAAGGACTCGCTGACTCCACGATAGGAACTACATGGGCAAATTGGATTCAAGCTGTAATCTGTAATTAAAAACCCATTCTAACAGCTATTTTGATGCGTGACTCGCTGGGCAGGAAGATGAGTGCTGTTTGCCTGTGTTTCGCTTCATGTAGAAAAAAAATACATGGTTACTATAAAAGTGTTTCTTTTTCCCCCATACTTCCTGCTCAAAAATGGCCACCTCTCTCTCTCACTCTTATCTCTCTCTCCATACGGGTTCTGCTGTCCCTAACGGAGCGTAGACACGTGGTTGTACCTACTGGTTGTCCATATTGATGACTCTCTCAATTTTAAATTTCATATTGACAATCTTGTAAACAAACTGTCCAAGTATGTTGGTTTGTTCTACAAGATCAGACACTTCCTTCCTCTGTCTGCCATGCTTACGTTGTACTAAACTTTGAACCTCATCTCAACTACTGTAATGTGATATGGTGCAACACCTTCACAAGCCATCTTAAAAAACTAGTATCTTTGCAAAAGGAAGTCATACAGGCCCTGTCTTGGTCAGAGATAAATCCCCCCACCCGCCCTCTATTTCACCGCTTTGAGTTACTAAGACTTGCTGAGCTAAACGATTATCATAATGCTTGTCTTATGTTTCAAATTGTCAACAGGCTCAATCCTAGACATAGTAGTCTTGTGCCAATCTGCAGTCCTCAGCACACGTACCAAACAAGAATCAAACCACTCATATTAGGGAAATGTCGCCGACATGTGCACGTATGGAGCCAAATCAAGGCCAAAAGTTTTGTCTAATTTGAAAATAAAATTTGAACCTGAAAATTCAAGTTTTGATCATGAACTTATTTTTTTTTTTTACAGTTTCAATTTTTTTTTTTTTGCGAACTTCTACTGATAACTACGGAGCCCCCGAGTGGCCACTGGAGGAAAAAAAAAATAAAGAACGCTAACTCGTGCCCTCGATATCCTAACTCGTGCCCTCGATATCCTAACTCGTTCCCTCGATATCCTAAATCGAGGGAACGAAATAATTATTTCGAGGGAACGAATTAAGTATTTCGTTCCCTCGAAATAATTATTTCGTTCCCTCGATTTAGGATATCGAGCGAACGAATTAAGTATTTCGTTCCCTCGAAATAATCATATTAGAAATCGAAATACAATTTCGTGATTAAAGTCTAAATCTCTGGCCCATCAAAGCCAGTGAGGAGAGACGGACATGCAGCTGTTTTATAATAGATCCATGCAGCAGCAGCAGCAGCAGCAGCAGCACCGGGGCCAGCTACAACATCTTGGAGTGGAAGGTACGTTTCTGAAGTTATGCAACTATATTCCTATGTGTGATAAGTGTTTTAAATAAATATCTTAAAGCCCATTCTTGTATTCTGAACCTTGTTACCAACCTAACATAAAGCATATGAGGCTAACGTTGGCTAAAACGGTGAAATGCTATTTTTAATGTTACTGTTTACAACTATTTCCAGGGTTAGTGGGGATGTAAAGCCTCTCAAAACCAACATGAAATAACGTGCAAATCTTCCCTCAGAGCAGTGTTGTTTTGTTGTAACAATTTTGTTGCTAAATGATCAAAACGAGACATAAAGCACCCGTTTCATTCATTTAGGGGCCGTCTATGTGCTGGAGTTAACAGTGGCTGCAACGCTCTGACATCCACGTTGACATTATACAGCAATCTTACAGTAAGTATCAAGAAGTTCTTGTATTTCAGGCTTGTGAAGCTAAAGTTAATATTATTTACTTTATTAAGTCTTATTCTAGCCTACGTTTGACAAGAAACACGTTCTTATATCACATCACTAGCTTTTACTGTTTGCAGTCAGAGTTTAATACTGTGCTTAATGTGTTTACAATATGTAAATGTGATGCTTTTGAGGAACTATTTTAAATAAGGCATACTGTTGCTGAAAAGGAATGACACTTAAAACTGTTTACAACTTCTCCCAGCTCTCTTCTAACATAATCTGTTTATCAATACAAACTACTCAATTTTTTCATTATACTGTACTATACTATACTATACTGATGATTATCAATTTAAAAACTAATTTTGATAATCATTTTATGAAATCTAATTATCATCCCGACAATATTGTTAAAATAAAGGTGTTTGGTCAAGAGGTATTTTGCTCATATACTGTATAATTGACTAAATCAATTATGTAACCTCATGTGACTCTTTTAAAGGACTACAATCCACCAGAACATCGGTTCCTTGGACTGGGCAAAAATGTCAATCACCGTGATAAATTTCCATGCTTGTGTTTTTGCGCAGCAACCACACAGATTCTTTTGCCGGAGTCCGAAGTTTCATCTATGGACGCAGCACCACAAACCAGCGGATTGAATCGTGGTGGGGGATCCTGAGGAAACAAAGTGCACAGTTTTGGATCAACGTTTTCCAAACCCTCTAAGATGACGGCTACTTCTCTGGTGATTTCTTGGATAGGAGCCTGATCCAATTCTGCTTCCTAAACCTTGTTCAGGTAGGCCTGCAAAATCATTATGTCGGTACCCCTGTCATTCTCTCCTTCATTCACCTGTACCGATTTAGAGAAAGTTTAATAGGAAAAAATGGGATAACATGATTTTTCTCTTTGCTTTACTTTACTTGTAGAGTTTGATTTTCGCAGTGTGGTGTAAGAACAACACACACACACACACACACACACACACGCACACGCACACGCACACGCACACACACACAGTGTTTTAAGTGCACTGGTGTAGGCTACTGCTCACGGTGAGGGTTGTTAAGACTATCCAACAATTAGCAAACTAAATAGCCTATAAATGAACTGACATATTGGCATTCCTACAACAACAAAAACATGTATTTAATTTATACTTGTATGTATAGCCTATTTCTATGTACAGTAGCCTATTGTATGTATGATGAATTAAACTTCAGCTTGTGTCTAATATTTTGTTTTTATGCAGGATGAACTTGACGAAGTCGTGAGAACCTGGAATTCACACAAGATAAGAGCAAAGGCAGCTGATGGTGTGATTGGAGGTCGGCGGATTTTGATGTACACACTTCCAGGCATGTTCGGCGCAGAGGACAATCTCAAGCCCATACACATGAATGAATTGGCCCTTTGTAGGGAGGAGTGCACCCCCAAAAGCCAATATACATGTGATGAAACTGTATTTGATCTCTGCTGTCTTCTGATGCAGGAAAGGGGATGGGATCCTCCTACAGATGCATTTTCCGCTGCTGAACTGTACACCTTATTAAGAACTGAAATACTGCAAAGTGTCTGAGGGTGGACAATTCTCTCTGCACAAAGAAGAATCATTTGTACTGTACAATACAGGACTGTCTCAGAAAATTAGAATATTGTGATAAAGTCCTTTTATTTTCTGTAATGCAAAAATGTCATACATTCTGGATTCATTACAAATCAACGGAAATATTGCAAGCCATTTATTATTTTAATATTGCTGATCATGGCTTACAGCTTAAGAAAACTCAAATATCCCATCTCAAAAAATGTGAATATTCTGGGAATCTTAATCAAACTGTAAGCCATAATCAGCAATATTAAAATAATAAAAGGCTTGCAATATTTCAGTTGATTTGTAATGAATCCAGAATGTATGGCATTTTTTTTTTTTTTTTTTTTTTAAAATTGCATTACAGAAAATAAAGAACTTTATCACAATATTCTAATTTTCTGAGGCACTCCTATTAGCCTCCTTGCGGCATGTGAGATGGACCCATGCATTTGGTTTGAATGGCATGTCGCGTGTACCAGTAACCAGTTTTTGTGCTGGAGGAGAGCAGTGAATACAACAGCTGTAAATAAGAATAGTTGATGTTTATAGGATTTCACTTCTGAGATCTTATTCCTATACCACAGTACCCTCAATCTGACTCTGTATTGCCCTCTTTGAACATTTCTGACCGCATTAAATCCTTGGTTGAGACAAAGTCCGACTTATTACCAACCTGAATTTGTGTAAGGTGTCCCGGAATTACCTTTGTTGCAGTGACAAATGTTATGTAATAGTATCAATCTGATAACTGATAACAATTGAATAAACATGCTGTATAAAAAAATCACAACAGCGCTTGCACTTTCTCCGGATGCTTAACCGGTTCGGAGTGTAAGAAATTAATGATCATGTTCTACCACTCTTTGATTGAAGTTGTCCTGACGTTCGCCATTATCTCCTGGTTTGGTAACATTATCTCCTGGTTTGGTAACATTATCTCCTGGTTTGGTAGCCTCTCACTAGGAGAAAAAGAGGCTGGAACATATTGTTAAAGTTGCCAGCAAAATGATTGGTGTTGCCCTCCCTGACTTGACCACTGTCTTTGGCAGGAGGGTAACATCCAAGGCTCAGGACATCCTACAGTGTCCTGACCATCCTCTCCATGCCCAGTTTGAACTCTTACCCTCTGGCAGGAGATTCAGATTGCCCAGTACCAGATCTAACAGACTGAAAAATTATTTTATAACTCACGCCATCACCAAACTTAATTTAAAACTCAAAAAATTAACAGCTGTGAACTCCACTCCCCACACTACATCCTCAGTACCCCCCTTTGACTTAATGAATAGTTCAGAAAGACCATACAAGATATTAGTGTAACTTGTCTTTTATTAACAAATTATGAAAAACGGAACCCATATAGCCCTCACATAACAATTAAATATTTTTTTGGCTACATTAGTAAACTTGTAGTAAACTTCCCACCACCTTTTGTGCCTCATTTGGCTCAAACAAACATAGTTGACCTGCAACACATGACTGCGGTGGTTTGATACATTAAAAAGAGACATTTGTGTAAAATCACAAAAAAGAACATTTTCAAATTGAAAAATTAAAGCATTTAAAACCACTTGCAGATCCCTTCTGTAGTTAAAAAAAAAAGTATGGCATGACTGCACTTGAGAACTGCAACTACAAAAGGCATTTTTAAGGTACAAAACTAGCATTTTTGTAGTAATTGCAAATTGCACAACTGTGAACATATGAAGAAACATATAATGTGGAACATGTATTTCCATGGGAATACATTTATAGGGCTCTTGGTTACTGTACAAATACAGGAGACCTGAAGATAAACTGCACCTATAAAAACTTTCAAAATAAGTAAGTTGTAAACAGTAGTAAGTAGTTTTTTTTGTCAAATAAGTAAGACTTTGGACCAAACGAACGAAATGAGTGTCTGTTACATCAATGATACAGGACTGTCTCAGAAAATTAGAATATTGTGATTTTCTGTAATGCAATTACAAAAGCAAAAATGTCATACATTCTGGATTCATTACAAATCAACTGAAATATTGTAAGCCTTTTATTATTTTAATATTGCTGATCAGGTTTACAGCTTAAGAAAACTAAAATATCCTATCTCAAAAAATTAGAATATTCTGGGAATCTTAAACTGTAAACCATAATAAGCAATATTAAAATAATAAAAGGCTTGCAATATTTCAGTTGATTTGTAATGAATCCAGAATGTATGACATTTTTGTTTTGTTTTTTTAATTGCATTACAGAAAATAAAGAACTTTATCACAATATTCTAATTTTCTGAGACAGTCCTGTATATTTCTGAAGTTTTTTGTGCATCAAGCAAGCCTTTTGCATCATTTTAGAAATGATGGCTTGGAAGCAGTATGGCCACAATCACGGTTGAGGGGCTGCATATTTTGTTACACAATGTCCATCACCCAGAGGTTGCTGTCAAGAATTTCATCGAATTCAGCACGAAAGTCTGGGATATTTTCGTAGCAGTCAGGTAGCTCTAGGAACATTCCACATGTTCGTCCAATTGGACGTCTTGTGAAATCAGACATCACTGTGAACTCAACAGTTATACTGTGACAGAATCAAATCGGATCCTGTGCAGAATCTTAGAAATTTACCAAGTTTTGCTTCATCCAGTTCCCTAATATACCGTCTGAGATGATGTTCGACCTCTTTTTGCTTTGCCGTCATATCTGCTGGGAACTTCAACAGCCTTGACACCTTCTTAGTTGTTGGTTTGAGGTCGGTGTACATCTTGGTCAGCTTTTCATAATTCAGACTCATCTGTGATTTTGTGATGTCCCTCCAACAATCAATTACAAACTTTGGCTTTTGCACAAGTTCTTTGTGGGAAATCTCTTCCAGAATTCCTGGAAGGGCGTCTGCTGAGGCTCTTCTTCTGCATTCGTAGTTGTTGAGGACCTCCAAAAGGTCATCAGGTTCAACAGAGACTTCTGCATCTCAGTTGCCACAACATACCTTTTGCTCTTCCATTAGTGTGAGAGCTTCCTCTGGGACCCCGCGATCTCGTAGGAAATTTATCACGGTGATTGACATTTTTGCCCAGTCCAAGGAACGATGTTCTGGTGGATTGTAGTCCTTTAAAAGAGTCACATGAGGTTACATAATTGATTTAGTCAATTATACAGTATATGAGCAAAATACCTCTTGACCAAACACCTTTATTTTAACAATATTGTCGGGATGATAATTGGTGCTTTCATAAAATGATTATCAAAATTAGTTTTTAAATTGATAATCATCAGTATAGTATAGTATAATGAAAAAATTGAGTAGTTTGTATTGATAAACAGATTATGTTAGAAGAGAGCTGGGAGAAGTTGTAAACAGTTTTAAGTGTCATTCCTTTTCAGCAACAGTATGCCTTATTTAAAATAGTTCCTCAAAAGCATCACATTTACATATTGTAAACACATTAAGCACAGTATTAAACTCTGACTGCAAACAGTAAAAGCTAGTGATGTGATATAAGAACGTGTTTCTTGTCAAACGTAGGCTAGAATAAGACTTAATAAAGTAAATAATATTAACTTTAGCTTCACAAGCCTGAAATACAAGAACTTCTTGATACTTACTGTAAGATTGCTGTATAATGTCAACGTGGATGTCAGAGCGTTGCAGCCACTGTTAACTCCAGCACATAGACGGCCCCTAAATGAATGAAACGGGTGCTTTATGTCTCGTTTTGATCATTTAGCAACAAAATTGTTACAACAAAACAACACTGCTCTGAGGGAAGATTTGCACGTTATTTCATGTTGGTTTTGAGAGGCTTTACATCCCCACTAACCCTGGAAATAGTTGTAAACAGTAACATTAAAAATAGCATTTCACCGTTTTAGCCAACGTTAGCCTCATATGCTTTATGTTAGGTTGGTAACAAGGTTCAGAATACAAGAATGGGCTTTAAGATATTTATTTAAAACACTTATCACACATAGGAATATAGTTGCATAACTTCAGAAACGTACCTTCCACTCCAAGATGTTGTAGCTGGCCCCGGTGCTGCTGCTGCTGCTGCTGCTGCTGCATGGATCTATTATAAAACAGCTGCATGTCCGTCTCTCCTCACTGGCTTTGATGGGCCAGAGATTTAGACTTTAATCACGAAATTGTATTTCGATTTCTAATATGATTATTTCGAGGGAACGAAATACTTAATTCGTTCGCTCGATATCCTAAATCGAGGGAACGAAATAATTATTTCGAGGGAACGAAATACTTAATTCGTTCCCTCGAAATAATTATTTCGTTCCCTCGATTTAGGATATCGAGGGAACGAGTTAGGATATCGAGGGCACGAGTTAGGATATCGAGGGCACGAGTTAGCGTTCTTTATTTTTTTTTTCCTCCAGTGGCCACTCGGGGGCTCCGTAGATAACTTCTACAACCTACGTTTCCTGAAGGCAACATGGCTGAGGAACGTCCCCCGCCTTCTCTGTTATGCTGTCACTCATGATGCCACGCCCCTCTAAGTTGATGCCACGCCCCTCTCAGTTGATGCCACGCCCCTCTCAGTTGATGCCACGCCCCTCTCAGTTGATGCCACGCCCCCTACGCCAGATCGGGGCCAAAAGTCTGAAACTGAAAAAAAATTGAAACTGAAATAAAAAGATCTGAAACTGAAAAAAAGATCTGATACTAAAAAAAAATTGAAACTGTAAAAAAATAAGTTCATGATCAAAACTTGAATTTTCAGTTTCAAATTTTATTTTAAAATTAGCAAAACTTTTGGCCTTGATTTGGCTCCATATGCGCGCCAATATGAGTGTTGTTTGCAGGGGGCCGCAGATTTAGAATAGGATTGATGATGGTGGCCTCAATGTGTTGCCTTCTATCTCCAAGTTTAAAAGACAACTAAAAAATAATCTTTTACTAACCTATATATAATATAAAAATGCTTCTTCGTGGACTGCTGGGATGTATGTGTATGATTGTATGTGTATGTAATGTTAAGTATGTATGTTAAGTGTTTTGGTGTACTTTGTATGCATTTATCCATCACCATCTCTTTACAGATGGTAACTGCTTATACCATTGACTGTACCACTACCCTTATATGAACTATGGGCCCCCACCTATAAGCTTTCCTAGCTTCCTTGGGGGACCCATTCACTCTACCCACTTAATTCGACTGTATTAGTGTAACTATTATTATGGTATTGTGAATAAATTCAAACTTCAAACTGTTCAAGACTGGGACAGCGCTGCAGAAAGCTGAAGCCTCTTCAAAGAAATTCACTCAGCAGGCAAATGGCGTGCTACGGTGCTAGCCACCTTCGCTCATTTAACGCCCACGTAGTTGACTCTCTCTCTCTCTTGGCCTTTTCTCTCCTCACAGTGAAGATGTTTACACATCAGAAATATTCTTCCTCAAAAGCCAGGGACTTGTCGAAACATATTTCAATCTATGTCATTTATTATGTATACTTAGGAGCACAAAGAGCGGGCAAACTTTTCTCCGCACTGCAAAAACTCAAAATCTTAGCAAGAATATTTGTCTTATTTCTAGTTAAAATGTCTTATTTTTAGTAAAAAAATCTCATTACACTTAAAACAAGACTCATCACTGGAAAAAAAACAACAATTTTCCCCTGTTCCAAGTAGATTTTCACTTAAAATAAGTAGAAAAATCTGCCAGTGGAACAAGATTTTTTTGCTTGTAATAAGAAGATAAATCTTGTTCCAATGGCAGATTTTTCTACTTATTTCAAATGAAAATTTACTTGAAACAGGAGAAAATAGTCGTTTTTTTTCCCAGTGATGAGTCTTGTTTTACGTGTATATGAGACATTTTAACTAGAAATAAGACAAATATTCTTGTTAAGATTTTGAGTTTTTGTAGTGCGGAGAAAAGTTTGCCCGCTCTTTGTGCTCCTAAGTATACATAATAAAAGATATAGAATGAAATATGTTTCGACAAGTCCCTGGCTTTTGAGGAAGAATATTTCTGATGTGTAAACATCTTCATCTTGAGTTTTTGCAGTGCGGCTGCATGTCAGCTGTGTTTTTTTCCCCCCTCGTTGACATTTAATTGGGTAGTAATCTAAAGTAGTCCCCTTCAACTCCCCTTTGAGTTGGCTCCTGTCTCCAGTAAAGTGTCTGAGGTGGGAGGAAGCAGCACACGAGCACGTAGACACGAGCAGGTCGTCTTAACTGTAGGTCTTATCAGGTTTCTCCAGCTGTGTAGCCAGACCCTGTAGCCTCCTCTCTGTCTGTCTGCCGGGGTTCAAGTGGGGGGGGTGGAAATTAGATTTAACATCGATCATTTCCCTGCCCTGAATGGGACCTGGCGTCAGAAAGAGGCAGGGGCAATCCCTCACCCGCCATCCATCTGCCTCGCCTCCACCCGCCATCACTCAGTCCTTGGAGGGGCAAACGCACGGATGGAGGGAGAAGGAAATGAGCAATGAACAGCGGTGACAAAACTGTGGAGCGGGACGGTGTGAGACAAAGGAGGTTAAAGGAGGGGAAAGGGAGCATAGATTAGAGATTAGAGGGAAATATGTTGAGTAAATGCAAAACAAGACTTTGATTCAGACTTTTTACGGTCCCGTTAATTCACAGGACAAGGTCAAAGTGGAAATATCCGTCTTCATCTGCACGTACGATGTCCACCAAAAAATCTTGTTCCACTGGCAGATTTTTCTACTTATATTAAGTGAAAATCTACTTGAAACAGGTGAAAATTGTTGTTTTTTTTCCAGTGATGAGTCTTGTTTTAAGTGTAATGAGATTTTTTTGACTAAAAATGAGACATTTGAACTAAGAATAAGATTTTGAGTTTTTGCAGTGCGGAGAAAAGTTTGCCCGCTCTTTGTGCTCCTAAGTATATATAATAAATGACATAGATTGAAATATGTTTCGACAAGTCCCTGGATTTTGAGGAAGAATATTTCTGATGTGCAAACACTGTGAGGAGAGAAAAGGCCAAGAGAGAGAGAGAGTCAACTACGTGGGCGTTAAATGAGCAAAGGTGGCTAGCACGCCATTTGAGTGAATTTCTTTGAAGAGACAAGACTCATCACTGGAAAAAACAACAATTTTCACCTGTTTCAAGTAGATTTTCACTTAAAATAAGTAGAAAAATCTGCCAGTGGAACAAGATTTTTTTGCTTGTAATAAGAAGATAAATCTAGTCCCACTGGCAGATTTTCCTACTTATTTCAAGTGAAAATTTACTTGAAACAGGTGAAAATGGTCAAATAAGTTATTTTTCTGGTGTTATTTTTCTGGTGATGACTCTAAATGTTGAAATAGCAGTAAAACCACATTCATTGATGAAATGACATAAGGAATGGAAAGGGGGGATGGCAGTTTTACTGGGGGGATGATTTGGACCGTTTTTATTTCAGGGGGGGATGCCATCCCCCCTCATCCCCCCTCATCCAGAGATGTCAAGTAACGTAAAGTACAAATACTTCGTTACCTTACTTAAGTAGAAATGTTGGTTATCTATACTTCACTGGAGTAATTATTTTTCAGACGACTTTTTACTTTTACTTCTTACATTTTCACGCAATTATCTGTACTTTTTACTCCTTACATTTTAAAAACAGCCTCGTTACTCTATTTCATTTCGGCATTTAAAAAAAAACTATCCAGTTAAATTGCTCCATCCGGATAGAGTGAATTTGGTTGTGGTTGTTTCAGATGTTCTTGTCCAGTTTTGTTCTTACATCCGTTCCCTCAGATTCCTGCAACTAAACTTGGATGTACATTCCAATAAAGGTTAGGATAAATGATAACATGCCTCTGAAGTTTGACTTTTTGCACCATTACAATACTTATAGGCAACTAGTCATCATATCTCCTGCTCTCTGAAACACATGTTAATGCTCAATAGTACACATATATGCTTCTTTAATATATTTACATTATACTAAGATACATTCATTTTCAATGGCTTTTTTCCCCTTACATTACTTTTACTTTTATACTTTAAGTAGTTCTGAAACCAGTACTTTTATACTTTTACTTGAGTAAAAAACTTGAGTTGATACTTCAACTTCTGCAGGAGTATTTTTAAACTCTAGTATCTATACTTCTACCTGAGTAATGAATGTGAATACTGAAGACACCTCTGTCCATATGTGCCGAAGCAGAATGTGAGCCTATAACGCTTATTGATACGTACGACTACGACAAAGATAAAATAGATGATAAGTCAAAGAGAAAATTGAGGCGGCTTAGTCGCATCTGTTCCTGCAGGTTGCCTCATCCTCTGCCAGTCAAGCAGCGCACCCTCTAATGAAACACACAATAAAGCCTTTCCAGGCATGACATTCTCTCTGAGATCCCATCCATCCACCACTCCCCAGTTATGGCCTTGCAGCTATAATGCCAACTCATTGGACTGTGCCAGTACCATCAGTATCCTTGTTATGCTGGTGAGGCATGGCCTTGCCAAATGTGAGGAACATTGATTTTTATGTCCCCGCTCCCATCAGGGTGTGTAGTATCTTCAGTCCTTGTACCTGGCCTTGAATCCTTTGCAGGGGCCGTCGTATCGACCGAGCCGGTGGCAGTAATTGTTAAGATATTTCTGATTGATTTGATTAGCAGTATGAAGAACCGTTTCTCTGTCACCGGGTTGTTATTCCGCTCAATTTCCATTCAGTTCACTCCTGAAGTAGTTCCCTCATTACCGTCTTAATGGCTGTTCAATTACGGCTTCCATCACGGCAACTTGAACGTGAATTAGCCCCAAAACCCATAGACTATGGACCGCAGTCAACTATTTGTACAAAGGGGCCATTCAGGGCGTGAAAATGGGTTTTACCTCAGGGAGGAATTCGCAGTTACAATAATGAGAGACCGGACAGTTTCATCTTCACATAAACCGGAGTCTGAGAGAACAATGTGGACTCCGGAATGTGTTACCACAAAATGTTTTACAGCATTCAGCTCAGACAAAAAGAAGCGTTTTATGGACTGAATGAGCAGTCACTTCAGTTCAGAGGCGTGATTGTATTCTTCTGCAGATTGCAGAGGGGGAATGAAGCGGTTTTTAGATTGACATAACGACCGTGGTTTTGTTTTACGAGGCCGGGGGTCGACGGTGATTCCTCCAGGTCAACTTTCATCATAGTTTAAGACATTAACAAACACAAAAGCTATTTTCTTTGAACAGACATTGGCATTCTACTTTTTATTTATATCAATAAGCCAATAATCATGATCATTTAGGTCAGGCTCAGTGCAATTGGTGAAATGTAACTGCCTATTTGACATATTAACAAAAGACTGTGTTGGCTTGTTTTTACAAGAAAACTACTCATAAATTAAGGTGCATACGTTTGATGAAATCACAAAGATGCCTCATTTTGTGCTTGTGAAATATAGGAATTTTAAACTCATTACTGTGCGGTCACTAGGGATGGGCGGTATGGACTAAAAAATGTATCACGATAATTTCTGACATTTATCCCGATAACGATAAAAATGACGATAAAAAAAATACCAATTCAACTCCACCTTTGTAAATATAAATCTATCTCACTCTCAGATCCGCCATGTTTCGCAAAAACGTCATCAACGGGAATTTATCCTTTTTTCTTTCTTTCTTTCTTTCTTTCTTTCTTTCTTTCTTTCTTTCTTTCTTTCTTTCTTTCTTTCTTTCTTTCTTTCTTTCTTTCTTTCTTTCTTTCTTTCTTTCTTATTTTCTTTCTTTCTTTCTTTCTGGCTCATTTCCTCCTTCCTTCCTTCCTTCCTCCTGCTCTCTCCTTCCTTCTTCCCTTCTTCCTTCCTTCCTTCCTTCCTTCCTTCCTTCCTTCCTTCCTTCCTTCCTTCCTTCCTTCCTTCCTTCCTTCCTTCCTTCCTTCCTTCCTTCCTTCCTTCCTTCCTTCCTTCCTTCCTTCCTTCCTTCCTTTCATTCTTCCTGCCTTCCTTCTTTCCTCCCTTCTTCTTTTTCTCCTTCCTTGACCCGAAGACAGCACAAGGGTTAAAATAGTGAATTGAAACAAAACTACCTCCTTCCTTCCTTCCTTCCTTCCTTCCTTCCTTCCTTCCTTCCTTCCTTCCTTCCTTCCTTCCTTCCTTCCTTCCTTCCTTCCTTCCTTCCTTCCTTCCTTCCTTCCTTCCTTCCTTCCTTCCTTCCTTCCTTCCTTCCTTCCCGTACGTTGTGCGTGGATTTAACACAGAACCATAAATCAGTTTTACACAAAAACGTCAACAACGGGAATTTTTCGTTTTTACCACGAGATGAAAAATTCTTACCGTGGGGAATTTTTTTGACGGTTTATCGTGAACGGTAAAACATTGCCCATTCCTAGCAGTCACTGTGATATTTTTTTTTGTTGTGAGACTGCACAAGGGGTAGTAACGCCCCCCCTCTAATTCATGTTGTTAAACATTGTTGGGATTTGTATTTATTTTATTTGTTTTAGAATGTTTGCACAAGTTAAAGATGCACTGGGGTTGTATGATGTTTAATTTTTTTACAAAATTCTTTTTTGCAAATTAATTGCACTGGCAGACAAGGTCAAGTTGGTGTATGTCCCTCATCCATTTTTGGGCATGTCTTTGCACAATTTTAATAAATAAAGGCAATTGCCAAAGTATTTTTTTGTTCTTGACCTTTTTAATCCTTATAGTAGATCAGAAAGTATTTGCTGTTGGGTGGAGAACTTGTATGTCTAAAACCATTCCTTTATTATTGTAAATATCGGAGAAAATACTTTTTTATCTTTTCTTTTTTTTAACTAAAAAAAACCGTTTTGACTAAAACCTTTTTGAGTTTTCGTCGACTAAAACTAGACTAAGACCTTTTTGAGTTTTTTTCGTTGACTAAAACTAGACTAAAACTATCACATATAGAAATGACTAAAATGTGACTAAAACTAATAAGCATTTTCGTCCAAAAGACTAAGACTAAATCTAAAACGGCTGCCAAAAACAACACTGGTGCGGTGAGTAAATCCCTCCACGTGGGAAAAAGTTCAGTCTTATTTCGTAAATGCGTCTTTAGCAACGTTGTATAAAAAAACTTGACAAACCCTGTGTGACATCACTAACAGGTTTTCTGAAGAGTCTCTGGGTGATTTCATATTGGCAGGAGTAGAAAACGCTCAATTGCAGTTAATCCAAAAATGGAGAAAGGCATGAAACAAATGATCCAGGGAGCAGGTTGGGACTATCAGTGACCACAAGCATTTTATCAAACACATGATGCAGGCGAACTTACCTGACATTAGTTCTGATTAAGTCCATTCATCCGTTTTGGATTTTGGTTCTTAAAAAAACCCCATCAGGGATGAGTTCTGCTGGAGCTCACCACAAGAAGAGACAGAGTAATGTGGGAGTTGGAATTGCCACCCGTCCCTTGAAATACGTAATTGTTCCGTAATTAGGAATTAAAAGCTGCGTTCCGTATTGAACCAATACAGACATATATTATGCTCTTATTTATTTATGTCATAATCTACAGGTGAAGGTCGGAAAATTTGAATATATTGCAAAACTTCATTCGTAGTAAATTCAACTTAAGGTGAAACAAATATATTATTTCCCATTACATGCAAAGTGAGATATTTCAAGCCTTTATTTGGTATAATTTTGGTGATTATGGCTCACAGTTTATGAAAACCCCAAATAAAAAATCTCAAACAAGTAGAATATATTATGAAATCAATAAAAAATTAAATCATCAAAATTATAACATATAAAGGCTTAACATATCTTGATTTGCCTGTAATGAGACTATGTAATATACATGTATTAGTTTCACATTTTAAGTTGAATTATTGCTTTTACACCATATTCTTCACCTGTATGTATATTCTACATCTGGGATGATGTGGACATACGTAGCATAGGAGGATATTTCAGTTGCTAGTATGGTTAGCTGTCTGTACAGTCATGCAAGTTTAATGCTATTAAAGCACTTTAAACTTTAAATCAAAGCGTTTAGTTTTTTCATATAAAATAAATACATTTCTATGCATTTTAGTTTTGGGGACGTTCCCTTTTTTTGGCTCTTGCGCTGCTGAAATCGGGGCGTCCCTTATTTCTATTTCTGAAAGGTGGCAACCCTAGCGGGAGTTGGCGTGTCCACAGTCAGATTCGTGAATATGCTGAATTTCAGTGCAGCTAAAGTCCTTTACTATGAACACAAGGCCGTGCAAGGTAGGAATCTAAAATGAATGCAGAAAGTCTCCACTACAGGAAAACAAAGACAGAAAGTAGAAGGGCTGTAGAAAAGAACGAGTGTTCCTCTTAAAGACACAATGTCTCTGGGTGACTGGCTGCTCCTCAACACCTGATTTCTCCCCAGAAACAGGCTCACACGTAAGAGGGTGAACACCTGACGCCTCCATGGATCGCTACCGATACCTTCATTGAACCATTAAACCAACCAATCAGCACTCAGCTCATTCACACTGGTGACAACCAGAGTCCACATAATTATTCACGAGGTCATTCAGAGGGTCATTCACAGAGAATGAGTGAAAAATGCGTGCAGGCGATTTCAGACCAGAACATCGTCATATACTGTACTCCATTCAGAGAGCTCAGAAAACGGATGCAAACAGCCAACGAATGCGTTCTGTACCTGAAAAAGTCATAAGAACAAGAGCAGAAGCAGAAGAAACAAGAAAACCAAAACCTAGCAGAAACTGAAGACATCACAGCAGATTTTATATAACATTGTATCGGATTTTACCTGATGAGGTACACACACAAAAAAAATCACTCCCAATGCAGTTATAGTTTTGAAATCTAGATATAGAGACCAAAATTATTTTTATATTAAGCTGTACACATATTTGTTTTTGCTGCTGTCTTGGGGTCAACTCAACTTTATCCGGGGTCCCTAGTGGTCATCTGGTGAACTGCAATCTTTTTTACTTCTGCATCGGCGTCAACCCGGAGAATCAGGGGGTTTTCTTTATTAACACACATCGCAGAGTCTGTGAAACTCTCAAATCATATCCACTATCACTATCATGATATCATAGTTTGGTAATATAATAATAATAAATAACAACAAACAACAACAACAACAACAACAACAATTAAAGCTGCAAGCAGCGATGAACGGGCCCTGGCGCGTGCAATTTTCACCAATAAAAGTCAAGGACTCAAAACCATGTCCGATGACACCACCCATGACTCTTTATGTCAAACCATTCAAAAGTTATGCAGAAAGTAGGAACTATCAAATATGGACCAATCAGATGAAGGGGGGGCGCATTTTTTGGCGTCTAGGTAACGCTTTTGACTGAGAAAAGTAATGTGCATTGTCGCAGGATGGAGACGCACATTTTGATGTACAACACACCTGGGTGCACTTTACGGTTCGGGCGAAGAAGCGGCATAATTGAAAATGGCCGACTTCCTGTTGGGTTTCGGCCATGGCGCCAAGAGACTTTTCTTTAAGTTGCGACATGATACAGGGGTGTACCGATTTTCGTGCATGTACGTCAAACCGTATTGTGGGGCTTGAGGCACAAAGTTTTCTAGGGGGCGCTGTTGAGCCGTTAGGCCACGCCCATTAATGAAAATCATTAAAGGAGCATGAGGCAGGATTGAGGCAGGATTTATGAAAAAAATTTGTATACGTTTTAAGTTTTCTAGTAATAATGTCAGATGAAGCGTTCCAAACCCAAAAGAATGATTCCTCTAGTGTATCTCTCCGTTGCCTTGAACAGGCTGTGTGCTGCAAAATGTGCTGCAATTCAGGGCCCGAATTTCCCGCGCTGTCCTGCGGATGTGACGTCACATGACGCTGCATGTGCGTTCTCCCCGTTCTCCCGTGCCGGCCTCACTGTTGGCTGCAGTATCCCCGACGGCCGTCGTGGCGAAGGGTGGCGCTAGAGAGTCTCATTTCTTAAAAGGAGCCTCATGCTCCTTTACATATCACATTTTTCGCCAGGCCTGGCTTTGGTGACTTTTGGGGCACGTTTAGGGGGGCAAAAAGGCCCTCCTTTCGTCTGAAAAACTAGAATAATAATAATTTTTAAAAAAAGAAAAATTCCTACAGATACAATAGGGCCTTCGCACTGTAAGTGCTCGGGCCCTAATAATAATAATATTCCTGCCCTGTTCTCTAAATTCTCTCCTGAATTTTGCTGTATGGCCATTTGGTCAAAAAAGTAAAGCTGCGTAACTTTAGTATATATTGATTTTGTGCACAATGAAGTGGAGACTGAGTTCCAGTGTTAGTTTGACAGCAGGAATCATGGGATGCCGTGCGCATCGCTTGGCAGCAGAGCACAATCATGCATGGTGATGAGTCCGGAGTAGGAGTTGTCTCTTACCGTATCTACCCTTTACCTCATAGCAAACTAAGTTAATTTTCCTTTTTTTTTGTAATCTATGTCCTATTGCTTTTCGACCCCTCTGTGATATCCATCAATTTTTAACTGTTGAGGGACACACTCATTTCACAGGTCAATTAATTTTAATCAGACTGTGTCAATTTAATCTGACTTCAAACCACTAGATGGGCACTTTGTGAAAATCTCATTAACCTTCCCATTTCCAATCTGCTCACTTCATCAGCCGGGCACAGAAATGACTCAGTCATTTTCATTTCCCCGCTTGTTCTGTCAGTAAACAAACACCCGGGTTTTGGTTGATGTCACGGGGGAAGCGCCCTCTCGGCGTGGAAACGTCCACCCCGACTGTGACCCGAGCGGGGAGGTGATCTGCAGGAGGTGATTTAATGGTCATATCTCTGGAAATAAGATCTAAAGACAAGGTTGGTGGAAGTATGAGAAGACTCCAGTGACAGGACATGATGCACAACTAAGACGGGGTGAAGTTTGAGATGTTACCTGTGTTCTCATCACCAGTACTGGAGTTGAGGGGGGATGAGCGGGGATGGCATCCTCCCCTGAAATAAAAACGGTCCAAATCATCCCCCCTTGAAATAAAAACAGTCCAAATCATCCCCCCTGTAAAACTGCCATCCCTCCTTTCCATCCCTTGTGTCATTTCATCAATGAATGTGTTTTTTTTTTTTTAGAGTCATCACCAGAAAAATAGCACCAGAAAAATAACTTATTTGACAATTTTCACCTGTTTCAAGTAAATTTTCACTTGAAATAAGTAGGAAAATCTGCCAGTGGGACAAGATTTATCTTCTTATTACAAACAAAAAAATCTTGTTCCACTGACAGATTTTTCTACTTATTTCAAGTGAAAATCTACTTGAAACAGGTGAAAATTGTTGTTTTTTCCAGTGATGAGTCTTGTTTTAAGTGTAAGGAGATTTTTTTTATTAAAATGAGACATTTTAACTAGAAATAAGACAAATATTCTTGTTAACATTTTGAGTTTTTGCAGTGAATCATTTTACTTATCCTGTGAAGGACAGAGTCATATTGATAAGTTCAGAAAACTGTTTTTATTGTTGTGTTTTGATGTATTTGATGTAAGCCCAGTGGATATTTAAAGCTTACAGAAGGCTGCATTTAACTGCTGCTATGTCATTCCTGCAGTATTTCTGCAGGTGTTTTGGTCACTGCTATTATTTGTAATATATTATATTATTTGTAATCAGCACAAATTATCTGTCCCCATATGATAAAATCCACCATCCCCCCTGATTTTTTTTTACAACTTGAGTACTGCTCATAACACTGACTGCAACTTCAAATCGGAGAAAAAGAGAAAGAAAGAAAGCTTTTTGAGGGTGTAATGTTAAGGGATGTCCCGACTGCTGGTCCTATACTTTAACAATCCACAATAAAAACAAAAACAAAGCACAATTCACAAACGGAAACAGTAGAGGCTGCTGTACCGCTGGATTCGCTGTCCAGGTGGAAATATTTCCAAATTACCAACATTTCTGAAATGCTGATAACCCGCTTAAAGTTTGGTCTGCGTTTAAATCCGCCAGTTTTGCCGACTCATCGGCAAGGAAAGAAGATTTGGGCTTTGTACTTCCAATATAACTGAAAAGGGGGGTGTAAGAGAGGAATAAAGTTGTTTTTCTTTCTTTTTTTTTATTTAAATCTTTTAAAATTCCAGCCCTGTGCCTTTGTCCTGACGAAAAGGTGGTGCGGCGCCATTGAATGATAACGGTAATCATTTGATTAATTATAATGAATCTCTATTTGAATCATAATTAGGATTTATTATTTCATGGTCAGTGCGAGATCAGATCAGCCAACTTTGGATTCATGGGTTTTTATTTTTGCAGCCTGAACGTGGAGAGGAGAACATGTCCTGGGCCGTTTCTCCGTACGCGTTATCGTCCGTACTTGTGTTTGTGTGTTCTCGTGAAACGTCGTCATCTCCAGCCGACGTCGTGTTGCAATTCTCAAAAAGCCATCTGACCAGATGGAACTGGATGTGTTGGAGGATTGTGTAGACCAGGGGTCGGCAACCCGCGTCTCTAGAGCCGCATGCGGCTCTTTAGCGCCGCCCTAGTGGCTCCTGGAGCTTTTTCAAAAATGTTTTACCTTTTTTTTCCTTTTTCTTCTTTTTTTCCTTTTTTTCTTTTTCTTCTTTCTTCTTTTTTTTCTTCTTTTTTCCTTTTTTTCTTCCTTATTCCTTTGCTTTTTAATCTCGACATTTTGACTTTTTTCTCGAAATTTTGACATATTTCACGAAATTTTGACTATTTCCTCAACATTTCGACTTTTTTCTCAACATTTCGACTTCTTTCTCGAGATTGTACTTCATTATTAATCCCGACATTTCGACTTTGTTTTTTCGCAATTTTGACTTTTTTCTCTACATTTTTCACGAAATTTTGACTATTTCCTCAACATTTCGACTTTTTTCTCAAAATTTTGACTTTTTTCTCGACATTTCGACTTTTTTCTCGAAATGCATAATGAAAAAAAAAATCTTCCCCCAGTTATAACTAACTAACTTTTTTCTTTTTTCTTCTTTTTTCCTCTTTTTTCTTCCTTTTTAATCTCGACATTTCAACTTTTTTCTCGAAATTTTGACTTTTTTCTTGACATTTCGACTTTTTTCTCGACATTTCAACTTTTTTATCAACATTTCGACTTTTTTCTCGAGATTGTACTTCAACATTAATCTCGACATTTCCACTTTTTTCTCGACATTTCCAGTGTTTTCTCGAAGTGCATAATGAAAAAAAAAAATTCCCCCAGTTGTAACTAATATAGAAACCTGCAGCATGTGCTGCCTTCATTCTAAGGCTTATACAAGACTTTGCATTTTTTGCGGCTGCAGACATATTTGTTTTTTGTGTTTTTGGTCCAATATGGCTCTTTCAATTTCATTTTGGGTTGACGACTTCTGGTGTAGACCAAGCGCCAACCATCTTACTTCTGCATTGGTGCATTGGTGCAACTTTAGAGCAGAAATAAACATGTTTACAGCCCGGTTCAAAATGCCAGCAGAGTTTATATCAAGCAATACATTTATTTCTAATATAACTGATTGACAGTCGCCTCAGCCAATCGCTAACTATCATCTCTTCCTCGTCACGCTGCCGGCCTTAATGAAGCAACTGTCCGTTTGTACAAATCGTTGTAATTCATCTCTCATATTACAATCGGCCCTGGTCTGACTGCAGCTGCTGGAAGACTGAAGGCGCGTTTCCATCGCCCCTAGTTTTCCTGAAATGTCGAAAAAGAAATCCTGTAATGGAAACAGCACAGATTCGAAAAATTTTCTGTATATCGAATAAACACTGCAAAAACTCAAAATCTTGACAAGAATATTTGTCTTATTTCTAGTTAAAATGTCTCATTTTTAGTTAAAAAAAAATCTCATTACACTTAAAACAAGACTCATCACTGGAAAAAACTACAATTTTCACCTGTTTCAAGTAGATTTTCACTTAAAATAAGTTTTTAAAGTTTTTTAAAATAAAATTTTTTTGCTTGTAATGAGAAGATAAATATTGTCCCCTGGCAGATTTTTCTACTTATTTCAAGTGAAAATTTACTTGAAACAGGTGAAAATTGTCAAATAACAAGTTATTTTTCTGGTAATGACTCTTGTTTTAAGTTTAATGAGATTTTTTTGACTAAAAATGAGACATTTTAACTAGAAATAAGACAAATATTCCTGGTAAAATTTAGAGTTTTTTGAGTGAACCTTTTGATGCTTCCGGGAGGTGGTTTTTAAGGCGATTTGACAATTCACTTATTCATAAAACTGTAATGGAAAAGCTTTTTGGGAATTTCCACGTCTCTGGTCAATCTAAAGTCATCAAAATGTAGTTTTCAGCAGTTTTTGACCTCATTAATACCATGTAGTGGTCATGTAGGACTACTTAATTTAATTTAACTTTTACATTACATGAGGGCTTTACCTCTGAATAATCATTTGAACGATCATCCGCTGCTTCTTCATGTGACTATGTTCTCAACAGCGGTAGCAGCAATCACAATCATTGATCAAAGACCAAAGATGTACAGTATTAGTCAATTTTCTTCAGTGTTGGCAATTTCTTTCTCGTTGTTTTGAAGAGAAGTCTCGCAGTACGAAATAAGAGAATTACATTTATTCATAAAGCAGTGCTGCCTTCATCAAACTTTGATAGGTTTGATTTTCTTTTGGTCAAACGTCTCAGGGAAACGCGCCTGGAGACGCCTGAGAGGGCTTTGCTACGGGGTAGAAACCCGTGGCAGCAGCGGCTGAGCCCTGAGGAACGAGAGAACAGCAGGAGCCTTCCAGCTAGAGTCGACAATAGTGATGCCTGAAAAAGTCTCTACATTTATCTCCAGTCGCTCTTTTGTAAAAAAAAGTTGTAAGAGGGGTCTGAAAACTATTGAGCCAACGTCACAAAATGTTCAATACCGACGTTGACTCACAAGCTACAACCAGTACTGGAGTTGTAAAAAAAAAAATCAGGGGGGATGGTGGATTTTATCATATGGGGACAAATAATTTGTGCTGATTACAAATAATATAATATATTACAAATAATAGCAGTGACCAAAACACCTGCAGAGATACTGCAGGAATGACATAGCAGCAGTTAAATGCAGCCTTCTGTAAGCTTTAAATATCCACTGGGCTTACATCAAATACATCAAAACACAACAATAAAAAACACTTTTCTGAACTTATCAATATGACTCTGTCCTTCACAGGATAAGTAACATGGATCACTGCAAAAACTCACAATCTTAACAAGAATATTTGTCTTATTTCTAGTTAAAATGTCTCATTTTAGTAAAAAAATCTTATTACACTTAAAACAAGACTCATCACTGGAAAAAACAACAATTTTCACCTGTTTCAAGTAGATTTTCACTTGAAATAAGTAGAAAAATCTGCCAGTGGAACAAGATTTTTTTTGCTTGTAATGAGAAGATAAATCTTGTCCTACTGGCAGATTTTTCTACTTATTTCAAGTGAAAATTGTCAAATAAGTTATTTTTCTGGTGTTATTTTTCTGGTGATGACTCTAAATGTTGAAATAGCAGTAAAACCACATTCATTGATGAAATGACATAAGGGATGGAAAGGGAGGATGGCAGTTTTACAGGGGGGATGATTTGGACTGTTTTTATTTCAGGGGGGATGCCATCCCCCCTCATCCCCCTCAACTCCAGTACTGGCTACAGCTCCTTCTCTTGGTTGAAGGTATGTATCTAATAATTAATTAAATCATTTAATAAAAAAACTACAATCATTTCCACAGTCCCAATCATTTGGTAATCACATGATCGGCACTGAACAAAAGCTGTAAATTTGTCCAACTTTGTTTTCCTCACCCTGAGAAACCTTTGTACACTGCAAAAACTCAACATCATAACAAGAATATTTGTCTTATTTCTAGTTAAAATGTCTCATTTTTAGTCAAAAACTTCCATTACACTTAAAACAAGAGTCATTACCAGAAAAATAACTTATTTGACAATTTTCACCTGTTTCAAGTAAATTTTAACTTAAAATAAGTAGAAAAATCTGCCAGTGGAACAAGATTTTTTTGCTTGTAAGGAGAAGAGAAATCTTGTTCCATTGGCAGATTTTTTCTACTTATTTCAAGTGAAAATGTACTTGAAACAGGTGAAAATTGTCAATTGTTTCTGGTAATGAGTATTGTTTTAAATGTAATGAGATTTTTTGACTAAAAATGAGACATTTCAACTAGAAATAAGACAAATATTCTTGTTAAGATTTTGAGTTTTTGCAGTGTATGGACAAGGTGTTAAACATTTCATGATGAAACTGGTCAGATAATACACAATTTCCTTGTTGTTTCCTTTTTCAGCTTTCATTTAGTGGTTTGAAAGGAAAATCTGTAAAACTGATGAGAAACGCAGGTTTGTAAACCGGTGGTAATGCAGAAAACTGGTTTTCTGCATTAATTTGCCATACAATCTGATCTGATCCTTATATAAGTTACAGTAATAGATAAATACAACCTATTTAAACTGATAATGCACAAACCATACCAATAATAACAATAATTTATCTTGTCTTTATCAAACATAACTATAAAACTTTCCCAATGCTGGAGAAATAAGTTAGTAAAATTCTGAACGTAACATTTGGTTGAACCTCAATCTTTTTTCAGCCCTGGATCAGACGTGGTCCACATGTTTGATAATTCCTCTCTCCGGGGGGTTACGGTCTGGGCTCTTCCTGAAGCCGTCCGGCGGTAGATTTACTTCTCAGGTTAATTATCCCGCTGCTTCATCCAACTCCTGCTAAGCTTGAGGTGCAAAGCCTCCCTGGAGGATGTCTGCAAAAGTACTAGATATTCTCCACGTACGGACAATATCTGTTTAATTCTGGAAAGATGGATGTCACAACTTTCTAGCTTTTTACAGGTTTTCAAAGATCAACTTTGTGGCGGTTTGTGTGACGGACACCCTCTCTACCTTTAAGTTTAAGCTTAAAACTTTTCTTTTTGATAAAACTTTTAGTGAGTTGTGGTCAGGTGACCCTGAAACATCTCTGAGTTATTGACCTGCGTTCCTTCTTCCCTGCAGGCGTTCCTGATCATTTGGTGCTGCTGTTCTCTCCTCTTTTTTGTCCTCTCAATTCCCGACTGGTCCAGGCAGATAGACTGCGTTTACATGCAGTCAATAAGCCTTTTCTAACCGGAATATTAGCAATAACTCAGTTTTGCACGGCCATGTAAACACCAATAACCCCTTTGAATAACCCGAATTTGCTCATATTCAGTTTTTAAAAAACCCGAATATTACGGTGGCCGAAACCCGCCATTGCTGAAAATAAAAGTAACGCTGCAAACAGAAACAAACACCGCTACAAATTAAAGAAACGCTGCAAATAAAAACAAACGCCGCTGCAAATAAAAGAAACGCTACAAATATAAAGAAAACAAATAAAATAATAAACGCTGCTGCGAATAAAAAAAAACGACGCAAATAAAAAAGCCACAATGGAAGTGAATTACCGGGGACTATTTTTGCTGATGTACCGGTGTTTTTTACGTGAGAGGAGAAGAAGAAGACGAAAAAAATTACAGGTAGCAACGTTGAACACTAACCTTTTCACTTATTTTCTTGTTCGTTGTTCTTCTTATTCCTCGCTTTTCTTATTTCTTCCTTTCCACTTAAGTCCTCTTCGTCTTCTTCTTCTCCTCTCACGTAAAAAACACCCGTGCATCAGCAAAAATAGTCCCCTGTAATTCACTTCCGTTGTGGCTTTTTTATTTGCGTCGTTTTATTTAATTTGCAGCGGCGTTTATTATTTTATTTGCAGCGTTTCTTTTATTTGCAGCGGGTTACTCCTTTTAAAACCCGAATATTGGGTCATGTAAACGCCTATCGGGATACCCCCATCAAAAGGAACATGAATTTGTTTTCTGCTCATGTTCTGTTCACAAGGAATCCTGATCTTTTGAGTCCAGGAAGTTCTTATAAACACAGAGAAACACAAGACCAGGAGGAGACTAATCACTTCATAAATGTAATGAAGGATATGAACATTTCTGCATTTGTAGACGGTAGAAAGTACGGAGATAGCGAGATTTACAAGAAGGTGAGAGAAAGTTGCGCGAAGCAGCATTTTTTTAAAATTTGGATACAGGAAGAAGAAGCAGAAATGACGGTAATTGCGTCATCACGTTCTCCGCGCGTCGCTGGTTTGATCCAGATATCCCAAATGATGAATTACCATGGAAACGGAATATTATGAATGTTTCAGTAACCGGAATATTAGCAATAATCCGAATTTTGACTGCATGTAAACGTAGTCATTGTCGGGCTTCCTGAGTCCGGTTCTGCCAGCGGTTCCTCCCTGTTGAAGGGGAGTTTTTCTGATTCTTGCTCAGGACGGGGGGGATCGTATCCAAGAAATCTGTTGGTTTCTTTAGCGAAGCAATCATTTTTATTGGTATTTCATTGGCTTTAATTGGATTTCTTTAGAATGAGTTGAACCACATTGTTGAGATGATTTTGTTATGATTTATTCTATTCTTTATTTAATTCATTAAAAGAAAAACAAAACAGTTCGATATAATTACAACAAATCTCTTTCCTTGAATGAAAGGGAACAGAAAGAAGACTAAGCTTATTTTATCTGTCCCTTTTTCCTAAGAAATCAAATTTCAATTAAAGCTGCAGGCAGCGATGAACGGGGCGTGCTGCAGTGGAAGCTTGTATGACTTGTATGTAGATTCTTCAGTCCTGGACATTTAGCGGATGACACCACCCACGACTCTCTATATCAAACCATTCAAAAGTTATGGCAGAAAGTAGGAACTATCAGATATCCACCAATCAGATGAAGGGGCGTGGCTAATTCATGCCAATGAACGTCAAGGACTCAATACCGAGTCCGATGGCACCACCCACGACTCTTTATGTCAAACCATTCAAAAGTTATGGCAGAAAATATGAACTATCAAATATGGACCAATCAGATGAAGGGGGGGTGCGCTTTTTGGCGTCTATCGTCGCCACGGTAACGCTTTTGACTGAGAAAAGTAATGCACGTCGTCGCAGGATGGAGACGCACATTTTGATGTATAACACACCTGGGTGCACGTTACGGTTCGGGCCGTATTAACTGCCGAAAATTGCGCCAAAATTACACAATTCATTCAAAATGTCTGACTTCCTGTTCGGTTTCGTGCATGTACGTCAAACTGTATTGTGGGGCTTGAGGCACAAAGTTTTCTAGGGGGCGCTGTTGAGCCATTAGGCCACGCCCATTAATGCAAACCATTAAATATCACATTTTTCTCCAGGCCTGGCTTGCGTGCAAAATTTGGTGACTTTTGGGGGTACGTTTAGGGGGAAAAAGGCCTTCATTTCGTCGGAAGAAAAACAACGAGAACGAGAACATCTCCTACAGATACAATAGGGCCTTTGCACTGTCAGTGCTCGGGCCCTAATTAATGTAATCATCAAAAAAAAAAAAAAAAATTACGTAATTAAAAAAAAACACTATCCAATAAACGTAATTTAAAAAAAAAAACCAAACAAACCAAAAAACAAAACCAAAACATTTGTATATAAATTAAGCTGAATTGAATCATTAACCTTCAACGATCCCTTTTATTCTTGCTTTACATCTGCAGATACTGGTCACATTTTACGTACCTCATTAAGCCCGGCTCTCATTGGAAGTAAAAAGGTTCTGGCCCTTTTTATTCCAGAGGTTTCGACGTGTGTACGTTGTCCTTTCAGAACACATTGTTTTATGTTTGATTCATTGAACTGGTTGCAACCCAAATCTAGACGGCAATTTCACTGGCTTCAGTTCCTTTTTAAATGTGTTTATTTTCACTCCATATTTAAAAGAACTCATGATTCCATATAACTCTCCATACTCACTCAGACGTATGAGTTTTCCTTTTTTCTTTGTTCCTAGAATTTTAAAAGAGGTTGGTAAAAGATCATTTTATTTTAAAGCTCCATCAGATTGGAATAATCTTCCCCTCTTTTTGCGTTCTATTACCTCTTTTCATTGTTTTAAGTTGGCATTATATTCTCATCTTAAAAAAAATTGCCTATGTTTTTAATTTATTTATGTATTTTTTTGTGTCCTTTTTTCTATTTATTTATTTTACTTTATTTATTTATTTTTTCTTTTTTCTCTCTGTTATGTTATATTTATCTCATTGTTTCGGTTATTTAATTAGCCTACTTTGTAACTAGACTTATGTGTGTAGGGGTTGTGTGTGGGAGGGGGTGAGCAAGATGTCTGTTTGTTTTATGTCATGTATGTCTGTACTGTAATGTAATATATTGTAATATATGTTTTATGGGACCCCCTTGAAAATGAGATGTTACATCTCCTTTCATAAATTCTAAATTTTGAAAAAAAAAAAATTCCTGCAACTCTGCCGTCTCACCGTTGAATCTTTAGGTGTAAAGAGTTGAGGTTACACGAACCTCATTAAGCCCGGCTCTCATTGGAAGTAAAAAGGTTCTAGCCCTTTTTATTCCAGAGGTTTGGACGTGCTCGACAGACCAAATCAAGTGCACCAGACCGCTACGGCCAAGTACTCATTATTTGGACTTTGGTGTCGTGGAGAGCTGATAAGATGCGAGCTCATTTGCATGAGAGGCCGAGACGAGACGCCCTTCAGAACGCAACGAGCCGTGCAGGCCGGCCGCACCGGTCAACACGGGCTTTCATCTCCAGCTCCATCTCCTCCGCTCTCTTATTCTCTTCCCGCTCTCTGCCAGGCACAAAAGAATAATAGGCAGGCGATGGAGAAAGAAAAAGGACAAGATTTGCCAAAGATGTTATTTCTTGTCGCAGCTTATCGGTCTCTCTTTGAGGTGCTTTGATTTAACTTTCCCTGCTGCAGATTCGGAGCACAATGGGCTTATTTCTCAGAAATGTACCTCACAAAAGAGGAATCGAGTGGGTTTTTTTTTGTTGTTGTTTTTGTAGATGTTTTTGAGGCTTTGTATATTCGGCGGAATAGGCCGTTTGAAGCGAAACAAGCAGAATTCAAGAGAATGAGCTGCTGCAACGGCTCCACAAACACCCTGGAGTAAGCGTGATAGTTAGTTAGTTAACACAAAAAACAAATATGTCTGGAGCCGCAAAAAATGAAGTCTTGTATCAGCCTTAAAATGAAGACAACACATGCTGCATGTTTCTATATTAGTTAGAACTGGGGGAAGATTTATTTTTTCATTATGCACTTTGAGAAAAAAGTCGAAATGTCGAGAAAAAAGTCAAAATGTCAAGATAAATGTTGAAGTACAATCTTGAGAAAAAAGTCGAAATGTCGAGAAAAAAGTCAAAATTTCGAGAAAAAAGTCGAAATGTCAAGATTAATGTTGAAGTACAATCTTGAGAAAAAAGTCGAAATTTCGAGAAAAAAGTCGAAATGTCGAGGAAATAGTCAAAATCTTGTGAAAAATGTCAAGAAAAAAGTCAAAATTTTGAGAACAAAGTCGAAATGTCGGGATTAATAATGAAGTACAATCTCGAGAAAGAAGTCGAAATGTTGAGAAAAAAAGTTGAAATGTCGAGGAAATAGTCAAAATTTCGTGAAAAATGTCAAAATTTCGAGAAAAAAGACGAGATGTCGAGAAAAAAGTCAAAATTTTGAGAAAAAAGTCGAAATGTCGAGGAAATAGTCAAAATTTCGTGAAAATTGTCGAGAAAAAAGTCCAAATTTCAAGAACAAAGTCGAAATGTCGGGATTAATAATGAAGTACAATCTTGAGAAAGAAGTCGAAATGTTGAGAAAAAAGTCGAAATGTCGAAAAAAAAAGTTAAAATTTTGAGAAAAAAGTCGAAATGTCGAGGAAATAGTCAAAATTTCGTGAAAAATATCGAGAAAAAAGTCGAAATTTCGAGAACAAAGTCGAAATGTCGGGATTAATAATGAAGTACAATCTCGAGAAAGAAGTCAAAATGTTGAGAAAAAAGTCGAAATGACGAGAAAAAAGTCGAAATGTCGAGGAAATAGTCAAAATTTCGTGAAAAATGTCAAAATTTCAAGAAAAAAGACGAATTGTCGAGAAAAAAGTCAAAATTTCGAGAAAAAAGTCGAAATGTCGAGATTATAAAGGAAAGGAATAAGGAAGAAAAAAAGGAAAAAAGAAAGAAAAAAAGAAAAAAAAGGTAAAATATTTTTGAAAAAGCTCCAGGGAGCCACTAGGGCGGCGCTAAAGAGCCGCATGCGGCTCTAGAGCCGCGGGTTGCCGCCCCCTGGACTAGACAATATTCTAATAAAGAGAACGTGATCATCTTCATCGGCAAAACACAACCTTTTGGCGAGCTCGTAATCTTTATGGAGTGAAAGCAAGAGGACATAAACATTCGTAATTATGCGCTCCTGTGTCTCTCTCTTCCTGTCTCGTAAAAAAGCACTCGGTGGCCTCTTTAGTATTCTGATGTGGTTCGTGATTCTCTGTCAACATTTGACTTGCCGGGCGGCGGGGAGCAGACTGATACAGAGAGGCCGGCCGCCCGTGGCTCCACTGTAGCCAGAGATTACACGGACACCGAGGATGACTGACGGGCCGACACGGAGACGGACGCCGGCCCGACTCCCTTCACGCCTCCAGATAAGGTGTTTTTAACCTCAAACTATCTGGATCATCAGCTGTGAACTCGAACTGAGAGAAGGGTTCGGTGAAACTGCAGCAGCCGGGGCATCACGGCTCGTGTTTGCCCCGAAGCCGTGATGCCGACACAAATCAAGAAAGATTGTCACAAAACAGACTAATAAGCTTGGTAATTACAGCATAGACGCCTACAGATAAATTACAGCCATTTTGTGCCGTGAGGCGGTTAACAGTTGCTCTTATAGCCTTTTTAACATTCATCTCACATCCCGTTTGCTTCTGGACACGATTCAGCTGGAGCACATTTACAACTGACATTAAAATGCAACTGCAATATACACAGTGAAATTGGATTTCTCTTTCCCTCGCTCAAATGCAGATCGTGTCCTTTATGTCCTTCAAAGCTGACAGTAAACATCTCTCCTCACTTGTTCCCTCTTCTTTCTGATAGGTATTTCTTCATTTGAGCCCCTTGTTTGGGCAGCTGGGTTTGTTTCGTCCTTCCATGTCGCTGCTTTATGTGCCTTCAGGTTGCTTTGTGTTGTACGTTTAAGCCACTGAAGGAGAGACGAGGTGACACCTCGCATCCTCTTGATGGAGGTCAGATATACAGCGGATATCAAATATATACACATCCTTCTGAAAACTGAGGTCTTTGAAATATTTTTTGCACACTTTAGACAATATTCTAATAAAGAGAAAGAGGAAAACAAAGTAGTTTTTGTGCATACAGTAAGTATCCTTTAACTCCTAGCAAACCCACGTGCTGGAATGAAGTGAGCTTTTCTTTATTCAGGGGTGGGATAGCAGTGAGTGAGGAAATGGGAACAATCTTAATATGCAGTTACGTATCAATCAAGACTCGCTCACTGACTCCTGATCCAAATTATTCGCAGTTGTCAAGGAGTGGTAGTTTAGGACCCAGATGCAGGAGAGCGAGAGGCAGGAGTTCCAAAAAAAACAGGGTTTATTTTACAGAAATCAAAAACCTAAGTGCTGCTTAGCAGGATCAAAAACACAGAAACAGGTAGACCCTCCAGGAATCCGCGATTCCGTGATCGCGGAATTTTTCGCGGATTTCACGGCTGTCCGTGGATTTACAGACCTTCCGTGGATTTCAATGTCTGGTGCAGAAAAATCACTTTTACTGGGGTTAATATTGCATATGTCCGCGCTGAATATGCGAATTATGCGGGGCTCGCTTGATTTCACCGCATCATCGCCGACATTTTCGCATAAAGTTTGGAAAAAGGGGGGAGTGTTGTGAGTGACATATCGGGACGCCCGGTCGCGACGTGCGGGACCCGCCCGGGGACCTCCGCACCGCTCGCAGAAACCGCCACCCCCCAAACAGCAGCTCTCACCCGCGGGGGTGAGAGGAAAAAGAGAGTCCCCCCGCTTGCGCGGTGGGCGCGGCTGCCGGTGGACTCAGGATCCGCGCTGACCGCGCACCACTGCGCCTGCGAGGGCCGGCGGAGGCGGACGCACGTTCCCATCCACTTGGGGGATAGTGGCGGCGGACGCGTGGGGGGGGTGACGGAGCTCTGTTTCGTCCCCCTCGTCGCGCCGGTGCACCCAGCAATCACCCGAGCACCGAGCCGCGGGTGGAGAGGAGAGAGGCGGCCGGCCCCCGGGCCGGTCGCGTCTCTCCTCTCCACCCGCGCTCTCCTCTTTTTTCTCTTACGACCTCAGATCAGACGACCCGCTGAATTTAAGAGGGAAGAGCTCAGCGCCGAATCCGCAACTTCCTGCCTATTTCGCATATTTTGCAACTTACAGCATATTCCGCAATTTCACCGCATAAAAGCACATAAAAAACCCGCACATTTAATCGCATAATCAATGATTTTAGCCCGCCAAATCAAGGATTTTAGCCCGCGGAATCAAGGATTTTTGTCCGCGGAATCAAGGATTTTAGTCCGCGGAATCAAGGATTTTTGCCCGCGTTTTTCTGGAGGGTCTAAACAGGGATTGAAAAACTATGGGACAACATGGAGGGAGCAAACAGTACGGAACGACAAGGAGCACGGGAAATACAAGACCAGGTATACACAAGGGGGGTAACGAGACACAGGTGCGGACAATCAGAAACACAAACTGGGGGAAATGTCAACCACTGACATAACCCCCCCCTCAAGGGACAGATTCCAGATGTCCTCATGGATATATCACCCAGGGCGGGTGAAGGGGGCCTGGAGGAGGGCCCAGGCCAACACACGGCCAAAGTTCCGGGGGCCGCCCACGAGACCGGGGAGACAGCTCGGGGGGTTGTCCTCGAGGCCTAGGCTTGGGCCTTGACTTGGCGTGGGGCTTGGATGACTTGAACGACTTGGCGGGGAACTTTGACTTGGCGGGGGGGCCCGGGTCCGGGGCGCTGGCTGCGGGGGGTCCGGGACCATCACCGGAGCAGGGGCTGATGCGTCCGGGACCACCGCCAGAACAGCCACCGCCCAGAAGGCTCCTGGGCCCACCCCGAGCCAGGCGTGTTCCCCGGAAGGGAGATTCCTCCTCCTCCTCCGGGCGCCGCCAACCAGGAATAGAGAGTTCCGCCTCCTGGTACACGTAAGCCCAGAAGGCAAAACTTTCTCCTGCTCGGTCCATAATGGTCGTTCCGTTCTGTCACGGAGTGGTAGTTTAGGACCCAGATGCAGGAGAGCGAGAGGCAGGAGTTCCAAAAAACAGGGTTTATTTTACAGAAATCAAAAACCAAAGCGCTGCTTAGCAGGATCAAAAACACAGAAACAGGGATTGAAAAACTATGGGACAACATGGAGGGAGCAAACAGTACGTAACCACAAGGAGCAGGGGAAAGACAAGACCAGGTATACACAAGGGGGTAACGAGACACAGGTGTGAACAATCAGGGCAGATGGAAGACAGGCGGGGCAGAACAGAAACACAAACTGGGGGAAATGTCAACCACTGACAGCAGTCCTGTATCTATAAATTGAGCCGGAACAACCAGCCAGGTTCCGATTGAACAAATGTGTTGTAAAAGTGTTAAATAAATGGGTTTTGTGTCTGACTGCAGTATTGGCTTGTCACCTCAGAGGTGTGTCACATGTGTCCAGGCTACATTGTGTGATCTATGCACAGGATAGCAAACAAATACAGGTTTTTTTTAAATAATTCTTCAGACGTTTGTTTGATTTATTTATAGTAATGATGAACAGCACACTATAGCGAAGCTAAAACATCAACCTGTTTGGGTTCAGTACTTTCTCCTGCATCAAGCCTCCACTATAAGAGCTGCTTTGGGACGGGCTTTGAGAATCGTCCTTGCACTTAGCTCCATAGAAAGTAAAGTGCTTTCTCCACTGCAAACTGGCAGAAAATAATCTCCACATCCAAGTTTCAGATCTGTTGTTGTCGGGAACTGGTTTGTGTTGGCTTTCCGAGCAGCCAGCTAAGCTAATCCCTGTATCAGATGCTGGAAAATGTGTGAATGTGATTATGTGTGTGGAATTAAGGTAAAGATAACAGGCGTTGCAACGGGAGCCTGGCTGTTCCCGGCCATGCAGCTGTGCGTGCGTGCGCGTGTGTGTTTGTTGCGACGGGTGCAAAATGTTATTCAAGATTAGCAAACCTTCAAGGACCCGAGCCTGTGCAGGAGTGCTGAGGAGGATGGATGGAGGGATTCATCCAAACGGATTAATTCAGTGTTGTGAATAATTCATTAAAAATGAAGGATAATGATTCATGGGATTTTTTTTTCTTCTTTTTTAAGCATCCATTGTGGCTTGACTTTAGGAGTGGAGGTATAAATGCAGAATAAAGAAACAACAGACTACTAGAGGTTACGATCAGTGCTTTAAGTGGAAAAAAAAAAATAAGTGCTCCCCCTTTTGACTTGTCTATCATACAAATATGGGGGAAAAACATGAGTGATATGAATACTGTCCGTCCGTCCGTCCGTCCGTCCGTCCGTCCGTCCGTCCGTCCGTCCGTCCGTCCGTCTTTCTGCCACTTCTAAATCAAATCCACTTGAGGCACATTTTATTTATTTTGTTTATTAACTCTAAAGAAGGCATGGAAAATATCAATGAAAAAATAATGATATCTAGAAAAAAACACTTCAAGTACAAAATAAGTGAAAAAATATGACTGTTTCCTTCTTTAAAATAGATTTATTTTCTGTACCAGGGCCTGGCCGGGTGCAGACTCCGCTTCATTAATATAATTTTACCTTTTACCTAAAAAAATAGGTAACCCTTTCTTTTACAGTACAGTAATAACCAGGTAATACCATGGTAATTACACTGTAATTACCTAGTAGTACCTTGTATTTACAAGGTAATTACATGGTAACTACTGGGTAATTTAGTACTAGGTAATTATTACGTATTTTCTTGTACCATGTAATTATGTGTATTTACCATGTAATAACATGGTAAATACCTGGTTGTTTAAACTAAACATTACTAGGTAATTACAAAGACATTAGATGGGAACTATGAGGGAAATTACAGGTATTTACCAGGTTAATATTGGTAACTACCAGTCAATTTACCATGTAATTACATGAATTATTTCTAAGTAAGTACCAGGTAATTACTAAGTATTTTTCTGCAAACTACCAGGAAATTATAACCTATATTTGAGGTAGTTACCAGCTAATTACACTTCAATGACCATGTAGTTACCTTGTATTTACTATACATTTCATGGATAACTACCGGGTATTTACCCATTCATTATTGATTTATGTATTATCAATGGATTGGTGCATGTTCCCCCGAGGGTGTAAATGACTCTATTGACCTTGTAATTAACCTGATAGTTACCATGTTTTACCTGGCAATTGGCAGGTACTTACCTTGTAGTTACTTGCCCAGTAATTCTATTTCCTAAGTATTTACCCAATAAGTACAGACATTTTTACCTGGCTTTTACTCAGTAATTAAAGTGAAACTGGACTGTAAAAGAAAGCGTGTGTTGTTTCCATAATTTTACGTGGTACTTCCTCATTAAGTACAGAAATAATTACCTGATATTTACCCATTAATTCAAGTGAAACTGGACTGTAAACGAAAGCGTGTGTTGTTTCCATAATATTACCTGGTAATTGTAGATTATAATTATAAAGATTTGAACAATTGGCAAAACGTCTGTTAATTACCTCCCCTTTACCCCGCAATTAGAAAGTTGGACCACACCCCCTCACACACCACAACCACCATAAAATTCATGCATGCAAGTAAAGTCAACTTACTTTTTGCAAGTAAAGTTAACCTAATTTTGATAAATAAAGTAAACTTAACAATTAAGTTGACTGTACTTGCAAAATGTATTATTTACATACAAAAAATTAAGTAGTTTATACAAAGACTAGTCTTTCTTGATCTACATAATAATCTCGTGCAAAAAGTTGACTTATTTTTTTTAAGTAGATCAAACACAATATTTGTATCAGTGCATAAGGTCATGGTCGGCCCTGCTGGCTCCATCAGCCGCGATGCTGCCAGCCCTGGAAATAAAATACTTACAACCCCTTTTCAGATCAATTCAGAACACACAAAGTAAACAGAACCACAGACTGAAAAGCTTGTTAGATTAGCTGAAAATGGTCTCCGGAGCGCTGGTCTGTGACTGTCGGTGGTGAGGTTTTTAGACTCATAGATCCAGACCCTGATCTAGAAAGAAATGGAGGGTCCGAAAACGTTAGTGCTACGACCAATCAGAGCAAAGAACAAGGTGACGGATTCAAAGCGAAGAAATCAAGTCAAAGGGAGAATATGTTGTAAAGAAGAGTAAATGATACTTTTACCGTAGTCAGCAAATACATCTACCTTGCAGAGGAATGAATTGAGTTCCATCTTCTGTTCAATTGTACAAGAAAAAGTCAGAATCTTTGACTGTCAGTGACAAAAATGACTTAAATAACTGTTAATCCTCAGCTTTAGCCATCTACACTGTTTACATCCAGTGCTCTGTTGAGACTCTTTCTACAAGGATGGACTGATTTGATTGGCTCTCCGAGACTTTTGGGCATATTTAATCGTAGTTAGCTGTAGCGGCAAAGCAAAGTTAAATTTGCTGGCGGTACATCTAGATTTTTAAGTGACCACACTGGCTGTCATGCACTGCAAAAACTCAAAATCTTACCAGGAATATTTGTCTTATTTCTAGTTAAAATGTCTCATTTTTAGTCAAAAAATCTCATTACACTTAAAACAAGAGTCATTACCAGAAAAATAACTTGTTATTTGACAATTTTCACCTGTTTCAAGTAAATTTTCACTTGAAATAAGTAGAAAAATCTGCAAGTGGGACAAGATTTATCTTCTCATTACAAGTAAAAAATCTTGTTCCACTGGCAGATTTTTCTACTTATTTTAAGTGAAAATTTACTTGAAACAGGTGAAAATTGTTGTTTTTTTCCAGTGATGAGTCTTATTTTAAGTGTAATGAGATTTTTTTTTTTACTAAAAATGAGATATTTTAACTACAAATAAGACAAATATTCTTGTTAATATTTTGAGTTTTTGCAGACCTCCAATCTTTCTATAATTTACAGCTTCTTCATAAATCCTCCTCCAGCTCTTCTGGGAGGAAACCAAGGCGTTCTCAGTCCAGTCCCCCCCCAGTTTCACTTCTGGACCCGTCACCAGCGTGCAAAAAAAGAAATTCTGAGAAAGAAGGCGCATCTTTTTTAAAAATATTTTTTCAGCTCTGTGACTTTAAATTTGTCTTTCAACTTGCTATACACAGGGGCGTTCGTGTTAATTAATTTTAAATCGTTTTCATGCCTGTAAGGAGCTGCTAATCCAGCTAAAACACTTTCATCAGTATCAGTTTCTTTGGAGAGTTCTTGTATCACATCTTGTTCTAATTTCTTTTTCAGAGGCTTTTCAATCAGCAGAGAAAAGTGTCTTAGTGTGTGTTTGTGTGTGATTTGTGTGTGATTCGTGTGTGCCGGCTGCCCTGATTAGGTTCTCCTACTTTGCTATCACCCAGAGTTGTGGGCCACCGCCCGCACCACGCAGCCATCATATTCACAATGAAGATAAACTGAATTTGTTTTCCGTCCCTCTATCTGCACTCTCTGCATCCTCTATCGCTCGCTCTCCCTCCCTCCTCGCTGTCTCTCTTCTCCTTCCTTCTTCCTACCTAAATCTTTCTGTAAAAAGCACATCCCTTCTCTGGCTGCCATCTCTCTCTCCTCTTGTACGTCACAAACGTCCGAGCAGCGTCGTCCAGACTCTCCTGGCCGGACCGGTGAGAGGGAAGCTGTTAACCCTTGTGCTGTCTTCGGGTAAAGGAAGGAGGAAGGGAAGAAGGAAGGAAGGAAGGAAGGAAGGAAGGAAGGAAGGAAGGAAGGAAGGAAGGAAGGAAGGAAGGAAGGAAGGAAGGACGGAAGGAAGGAAGGAAGGAAGGAAGGAAAGGAGGATGGGAGAAAAGGAAGGGAGGAAAGAAGGATGGGAGAAAAGGAAGGGAGGAAAGAAGGAAGGAAGGGAGAAAAGAAGGGAGAAAAGAAGGAAGGGAGAAAAGGAAGGGAGGAAAGAAGGAAGGAAGGGAGAAAAGAAGGGAGAAAAGAAGGAAGGAAGGAAAGAAGGAAGGAAGGGAGAAAAGAAGGAAGGAAGGGAGAAAAGAAGGAAGGAAGGGAGGAAAGAAGGAAGGAAGGGAGGAAAGAAGAAAGGAAGGGAGAAAAGAAGGAAGGAAGGAAGGAAGAAAGAAAAGAAGGAAAGGAGGATGGGAGAAAAGGAAGGGAGAAAAGGAAGGGAGGAAAGAAGGAAGGAAGGGAGAAAAGAAGGGAGGAAGGAAGGGAGAAAAGAAGGGAGAAAAGAAGGAAGGAAGGGAGAAAGGAAGGAAGGGAGGAAAGAAGGGAGGAAGGGGAAAAAATAAGGAAGGAAGGAAGGGAGGAAAGAAGGAAGGAAGGGAGAAAAGAAGGAAGGAAGGGAGAAAAGAATGAAGGAAGGAAAGGAGAAAACAAGGAAAGAATGTACAAGGGGAGAAAAGAAGGAAGGAAGGAAGGAAGGAAGGAAGGAAGGAAGGAAGGAAGGAAGGAAGGAAGGAAGGAAGGAAGGAAGGAAGGAAGGAAGGAAGGAAGGAAGGAAGGAAGGAAGGGAGGGAGAAGGAGGAAAGAAGGAAAGGAGAATTAGGTCATTTTGACCCGTAGACAGTACAAGGTTTAAGAAACAGGGTATTGTTATGAATAAAAAAGAACAATTAATGTATATATTAAACTCATTTTTATTTATTTTTTTACTCTCATGAAACAGAACAGAGCAATCAAATTGCAGGAATAGTCAAATGAATTATTCATGAAATACTTCTCAGGCTCAGAAACGGTGGACAAATAATCCCTTTGCGTCTTTAAATGAGCTGGATTGGGAACCCTTTTTTTTGGGGAATGAAAAATTAAGACCATATTAAATTAGTTTAAAGTATAAAGCTTTTGAAAAGACACGGACACAAGGTTACATTTTACCCATTTTTTGAACCAGGTGCTGAAATGGTGTTGAAACCACTTCAGAGCTGGTTTAACTTTGAAATGTTTTAGGAAATGATTGGATTTCCATATTTCCGTGTGCACAGAGCAGCAGCAGAGCCACATCCTCTCTTCCTCTCGTCCTCGGAGTTCCCTCAGAGCATCGTTCTGCACAAAGGGGACGTCCAGTTCGTGTTTCCTGCCAAAATCACTTTCACATTGCCAGCTTTTGTTGAGGCCGACAATAACAGTTGTCATAAACAACGGTTGCATTCGAGAACGCTTTCTGCTGACCGGTTTTGTTTTTTCTAAATGCTGGATTGAGCGGGATTCATAAATGCCGACACGTCTCCCGGTGCTTCTCGCTGTTGTCTCGCTGCAGATGCGTGGATGGTGATCCCAGCCGTTATCCCTGACGCCATGTGACACCGTGTCCTAACTGGATGCGATGCGATGTCTGGTCCTGAACAGAACAGGTTTGTATCATCTGCAAATGTAATACATTTCACTTCATTCAATGCTATAAAACATCATTTAAATAAAGTATAAATAGCTTAGGTCCCAGAACAGAACCTTGTGGAACACCACAGGTTACTTTTCTAAAATGTGAAAATTATTTATTTTTACATACTGAAACCCATTATTTAAATAACTTCTTATCCAGTTTAGTGTAACACCTCTTATACCATAATGCTCCAATTTATAAAGAAGTAAGGAATGATTAATTGTGTCAAACGCTTTACTTAAAGGGGACCTATTATGGCATCTAATACCTATTTTAAACAGGCCTTGAATGTCTTAAAAACAAGCTTTTGATTGTTTTTGCTAAATAAATTAGAAATTCAGTCTCTAAACCATGTCTTTATCTTCCCATTCTCTAACCTCATTATCTATGCAGGATTCTGAGTGGGCGGGGCTATGATAATGAGGCACTGTGCTGATTGGCTGCCCGAATGACGCGATACACCGTTACGGAAAAATGGCAGAAGCGCCGGCCGGCGGAGTTACCGTGTCCTAATTGCATGCGATGCGAGCGAGCGTCAGCGACAAAATCAATTCTATTGCTTTATTTTCTATTGGACTGTCCTAACTGGCCACGATCGACGCAGCGCGCCGTTTTGAGCTGAACATTTGTCGGACGTCCTGCTTCTATTTTCTTCCTGTCGCTCGCGTTGAAAGCCGGTTGAAAGCGCTGTAGGAAACAGTCATGGATGAGGAATGGCTGATCCAGTTAGTTGAAATGAGAAGTTATCTCTATGATTCCTCCTCATTTCACTACAAAAACCTCAATAAAGTGGCAGCTGCTGGAGGGAGATGGACAGAGAGCTGGAAGTTTCAGTGTATTTACAAGCATCCATGTGATTTGAAAAAGGCATTGCGTGACATATGTTTGCACGCATGTTAGCAAAAAAAAATGCGAAAATTCGGATGCTTATTGCTCGGCCGAACTTTATCGTAGAGACATCGTTCAAACTTTCAAACACTCGGCCCGATTGGCATTAACGCACTGTACAACCTTATTATGCCAATTATTAAAGTTTTTGCGATATTGACCTTTCATTTTTTTTGTTTTTTCCATTTCACTTTGGACGCTTGTTGCTAGGTAACAGGTTATCGTAGAGACATCGTACAAATGTTCCCCGACTCGGCACGCTGTGGACTTCAACATATTCCAATTTCATGAAGCTGCAATTTAAGGAAATTTTATGTCAAAATCCAGGCCAAATGGCCCCATTCATTCGGATGGGGTTTTTTACCACGGTGAAAAAAAAGCCTATCCGTTAACATAGCCTGAACTGGAACGTGCACCCATGCATGGCAAACATCGTTAGATCCATCGTGCCTCGATGGGCATTACTTTTTTCAGTCAAAAGCGTTACCGTGGGGACGCTAGACGCCAAAAAGCGCACCCCATTAATAACTATTGGGAGCACAGGAATGAATGCAATACAACCATAAACACCTCAAACTGACATAGAACCACCCCAAACACAACCACTACAGCCCCAAACCAAAGCAGCGAGAGGGGTCGAATGGGCAGTAGGGCATGCCCATATCAAAATTTCCTGAAATTTTCTAGTTCTTAGTTGCTGTTATGTGGCTGAAGGTAGACATGAGACGAAATGCATGCAGTCAGGACACGGTGTTAGTCTTTAACTGTCCAATCTGATGTTGTCGAATGCACAGCTGATAGGTACATGACATCACAGAACATATTAACGGTTTCAGTGTGGACAGAGAGCGTCCGATGTCACGCAGTGCGACGCGATAGTCGGACGCTTGCATGCAGTTAGGACACGGTGTGACGGTCCAGCAGAGTTCTGGGGCCCGAGCAGCTCCAGTTTTCCTGCCTCCGTCTCTGTTAGAGGCTTAAAGCTGCCTCTCCGTGGCCCAAACCCAAAAGTTCACGTCAGTTACTCTTCTCTGCTGCAGGACAGCGGGTGTTTTAGGTGTGATCAATACGGCCTTGAGCAGGAGAAAGATCGCCCTGGCAACCGAGCAGACTTTTCAGCCAGAAGGGCACGAAATGAGCAAGACTTCTCAGCCAGACACGGATGATCAGTGGCTGAGGGGTGATAATCCACACTAACGCAGACACTTGTTCTTGTTCTCGAGGTAGCAAGAACAAGAACAAGAACAAGCTTCTCTGTTCTTGTCAAGTGAATCAGCCTTGACAAACTGGTCTCTATCTCCAGCATGAATACATAAATACAATGTGTACCAAGGATTAGTTGGGGGTGTACTCATATCCAGTACTCGAGTTGTAAAAAAAAAAATCAGCGGGGATGGTGGATTTTATCATATGGGGACAGATAATTTCTGCTGATTACAAATAATATATTACAAACAATAGCAGTGACCAAAACAGCTGCAGAAATACTGCAGGAATGACATAGCAGCAGTTAAATGCAGCCTTCTGTAAGCTTTAAATATCCACTGGGCTTACATCAAATACAGTTTTCTGAACTTATCAATATGACTCTGTCCTTCACAGGATAAGTAACATGGATCACTGCAAAAACTCAAAATCTTGACAAGAATACTTATTTTTAATTTATGTTATTTGTGAAGTTATTTCTTGGAAAAAGGGGCAGATCAGATAAGATTCTTCTTCTTTCTGCTCCCTTTTCATTCACAATTTAAGAACATTTGTATTTAATTATTTTTTTTTTTGATTGAAATAAAGAATAAAATGAAAATGAATGAAATGAAGAATATTTGTCTTATTTCTAGTTAAAATGTCTCATTTGAGTAAAAAATCTCATTACACTTAAAACAAGACTCATCACTGGAAAAAACAACAATTTTCACCTGTTTCAAGTAGATGTTCACTTGAAATAAGTAGAAAAATCTGCCAGTGGAACAAGATTTTTTTGCTTGTAATAAGAAGATAAATCTTGTCCCACTGGCAGATTTTTCTACTTATTTCGAGTGAAAATTTACTTGAAACAGGTGAAAATTGTCAAATAAGTTATTTTTCTGGTGTTATTTTTCTGGTGATGACTCTAAATGTTGAAATAGCAGTAAAAACACATTCATTGATGAAATGACATAAGGGATGGAAAGAGGGGATGGCAGTTTTACAGGGGGATGATTTGGACCGTTTTTATTTCAGTAGGGATGCCATCCCCCCTCATCCCCCCATAACTCCAGTACTGCTCATATCTCTTCTAAAGACTTGTGTGCCACCAAACCTGCCAGCAGCTTTCCTATCGCAGGCATCAGTATGTCGTGCCCTCGTCCCGCGGCTCAGAAAAGATGATGGTCAGGCTGTTTACTGAACACAGACTGGAGTTTGATCATTCATTTCAGCTGACTTCTCTCTCAGCTCTGTGATAGACGGGCAACGTATCCGAGGTGGATCCCGCCTGTCACTTAAAGACAGCTGGATATTCTCCGGCCCCCCCCGCAACCTGACAAGCAGATATTAAAAACATGGATGGATGGATGAGTGTTTCAGACTGCATTAACTGCCTCCATTCCTGTGCTTCTTTTGGCTTCTTTGACAACGGCTGTGAGGGAAAAGAAAATACCGTTGGGCAGGGCGTCGTGATGGCTTACCTTTAGCAACACACCCCCAGGGGCTCGGGACTGGCAAAGTAAATGTGATTCAGTCACTCCACTGTAGCAAAATCTGATGGATGATGGATGCAGAAGGTAAGTGATCAGACTTGTGGTATCGTCAGCAACTGTTCAATCCGCCTTCTTTTTTTTTGCAAATCAAAGGTCTCCCACAGTGCAGAAATGATTCATCCCGGGCTCAGGTATAGCGTCACACTCTAGTTAGTTATTTTCTCTAATGTGAATGTATATCTCAGTTAACCAGTTTTGATGAGTGCGTTCAATAAAAGATACAAGAATCGATCATTTTTTCCGTGTGTTATCCATCAACTTCAGCCGATCTTAGTTCAGACGGTGGGAGGGAGCGACCGAGGCTTCCCCGGATCCGCTGGAAGACGTTGTCTCTCCTGCATGTCCCAAGTCTGACTTTGACTGGCTGAACTTAAAGCAGCACAATGTAACTTTCAGCTCTTGTTGAGTTTGGCGGCTCCTTTGGACAAAAGCGGTAGTGCTTTACCAGAAAGAACACTACGTTTCCCATGAGCACCAGTGCGTACTGCCGGTTCTGTGCCAAAAAGTGATTGCCTGCCAGGATCTGATTTCTCCCCTTAAAATGGGTCTTTTTACCTGCCAAAAATTGATTGAAGGCCAAATACAGTTAATGAAAGGTTGTTTCTACCTAAATATGATTTGATCTCCTTCTTGAGCTTCATAATATAAACACTAGAGCTCACAGGATTGGTTTTAACTATTTTAAAGGACCATTACAACACAAAATAGGCATTTTCACCTGCCAAAACTTGATTGAAGGCCAAATACAGTAAATGAAAAGTTGTTTCTGCCTAAATATGACTTGATCTCATTCTTGAGCTTCATAATCTGAAAATCTGACGTTTTAGCGCTATCGCTCAACGGGCTGCTGTGCGCGCTCCCGCGGCCACAAAATCAGATTCTGGCAGGCAATCACTTTTTGGCACGACACCGGGCCAATGTTTATTCTTGTCCAGGCATTTTATTTATTTATTTTTATTTTTATTTATTTTTTTGTCCGGGCATTTAGCTTGTTACTCTCCCGCTTTCTTTTTTTTGCCTTCTCCAATAAAACTTTTATTTTCTTCGTTTTTCAGGAAGCCATTTGACCCCTTGACCCTTTGTGTTTTTTTAAAGATGTCTGTTCCTGTTTTCATCCATTGTCCATTCACTGTTACTTATATGGTCATGTTCCTGTCACCCTTTGCTCAATAAAAGCTTCATGCAAGGGGAGGGTCTTGGGGAAGCATTTGCTGTCAGGGGCTCTGCCTCTGTCAGTGTGCTCTCCCCCCTCCTGCAGGAGCGCCTTAAAGATCATTCCACAGTCTCTGTGTCTTTCCTAAGTTATGAATTTATTATGTTGATTAGGGACCTAACATTTGGTGCCGAAACCCAGGATCTCTCCAGCTGTGACCTTGGAGTGGCGTACGATCAAAAGAGGCCACCTGAAAGCTGTCGACAGCCGTTCCGACTTCAGGGACGGGGCCCAGATTTGGTCCTGCGCTGTTCCGGGAGTCCGGGTGACGAGATCCCTGAGCCAGGGGGGGGTACTAAGAGACTGGTGAGACCTCTTCTTACTTAATACTTAGGGTATTGAAGTATTTTTGTGTAAAATACGAGTGAAATTCTGTGTATACTAACCGGGGGTTAGTGAAAAAAGTGTGGCCGAGGTCTGGGACCATTTTTTAAGTCAGGGGACTTTTAAAAGACACTATTGCCTGGGGCTAGTGCAAAAGCCAACACTCACTTGGTCTGGGGACCGGCTTTTAATGTCAGGGGACTTTAAAAGTACAGAATAAACGAGAAGAGGTTTCTATTGGAATGATTTTTAATGGGTTTTTGTCTTGTCTGATGTTTATGACAGGAAACTGTCTGTTCAATGTTGGGGGGTTTCCAAAATTGTGAGGCAACATTTAAATTGCTCACTAAAAGATCAGGCTAAAACCAAACTGTTAAAAAAGGAAACTTGTGTCCTGAAAGAAACTTAAGAAAGAAAAATAACTGGCTAAAAATAGCAGAGGCGTGGTTAAAGGGGACCTATTATGAAAAACACGTTTTTTCTTGTTTTAACATATATAAAGTGGTCTCCCCTCACCCTGCCAGCAGAGGGGAGACGAAATACCATGAATTTCGTCAAGGTCTTGACCCCCGCCCTGCAGAGTCCCCCAGTGTCACGTGACTTTTTTTGAGCTGATGAGAATCTGCTCCCGTCGTTACGTAACGACGGGAGCAGATTTCCATAGGTCGGCCCCCGCTGCTGAAACCACCCCCACAACCAGCTCTGTACGCCGGCTGGAGCGTCCGCCATTGTTTACAAGCGGTGGCTGTTTGAACAGCGAGGGAGAGTAGAAATGAGATTTTGCATCGACATTTACCCTTATAAAAGGATCAGATCCCACAGCACGGACCCGGCAACTGCACACGAGTCAGCGGTAAGTTCCGTTTTTTTTTATGTTATTTGTATGATCTTTGCATGGGCTAAGTATTTAGCTTAGCTCGGAGCTCCGGGGCCGCTCACGGACCTTTTTTTTTTTTTTTTGTTCTGTTACTTTCAGATCTTCCAAGCAAAAGGCTGATTTATGGTTCCGCGTTACACCTACGGCGTAGGCTCCGTTGGCGGGGGCCGGGGCGCCTGGAGCGGAGAAGGAGACGCTGCTCCCGGGGAGCTGCGCGGCAGAGGCGGGCTCGAAGACCCGTCTCTGCCCGAAGACCGGGCGGTGGTTCCTTACGCACCGCCCAGAGAGCTGCGGGCTCTGCCCTTCGCAGGACTCATTGATCAGGCTCGGATGAATGCAGAAACGGAGGATGGAGATTTATATGGGTTTGATTAATGTAATAACTTAAATAAAGCACAATCAAACTAAATTTTGCTCCCGCTCTATTTTTTAAATACCACACTTGTATGCTTGTGTGTGTGTGTGTGTGTGTGTGTGTGTGTGTGTGTGTGTGTGTGTGTGTGTGTGTGTGTGTGTGTGTGTGTGTGTGTTAGCCTTCCTGTGTGAATCCGGGGTGACTAAAGGCTGGTTCTGCGTTTCACCAATGCAGAGCCTACGGCGTAGGGTACGCGTCGATTTAACGCAGAACCGTAAATCAGGCTTTAAGATCTGAGTAACTGAATGCTCCTCCCCTGCTACACGTCATTCAGGGAGCCAATCAGCACAGAGCCTCATTATCATACCCCCCCCTTCCATAAAAATGAGGCACAGAAAAAGGCTTTAGAAGCGGTAAAACTATAGACATGGCTCACAGGCTGAATTTCTGATGTATGTAGAAAAAACAAGCTTTAGATTGTTTTTAAGACATTCAAGGCCTTTTTAAAATATACATTAAATGCCATAATATGTCTCCTTTAAGCTGAAACTTATGCCTAAAATAATCTCTAAAAAAGAAGCTTAGCTGGTATGGGAGACTTCCCTCAAACTTTAGATGAAGAAAGATTGTGACAAAATCTTGTGAAATTATATACGGAACTTAAAAAAAAAGTAAATGGACTAATTTAAGACTAAAAGAAAAACTGATTAGATGTCCAAAATGGGACAAGGTTCTAGCAAGAGAGAAGAGAAAAAAAAACAAGGCGAACCTGTGATGAGAGACTGGATTTGGAGAGAAGTGGGGGCTGCTGCAGGCTGCAGCAGGGTGTGACTGTGTCTGTGTGTGTGAAAGGCTGAGCAGTGTGTGTGAAAGCATGCTCCAGCATTGGGTGCAGCGTTTTTCGAGCGGCTGCAGGCTGTGTATGCTGCAGGGAGAACTTTTTTGTTTGCTGGAAAAGGGGGGTTTTCAGTGGTGAAGTGAAGTGAGGTGAAGCTCTCCTCTTGGAAAAAAACATAGAAATGGAATAATATAGTTTTTCTATCATTCTAAGCCCTGAATGAAGGCATAGAATCGTAGAATTTTCAAATTGGGTTATTTCACCATTCAAATTGCAGATTACCTTTGTAATACTGTATTTGACTCGGATATGGAAATGTGATTCTTGCCATTGTGAGCATGAGATGAGATGATTGGGTTGACTGTGACATGAATGTGAAACAAGTCAATCATTTGCCTTATTTTCTTTGTTGTTAGTGGGTTTTTGTCTATGTGTAGTTTACGCATCGGTATTTATCCCACAGTTTTTTTTAAGACTTGTATAAGTACGTTCTGATTTACTTTGAATGAAAAAGAGGAGTAAACAGAAAGAAGGCTAAAAATAAATAAATAAATAAATAGGTGAAATGGTGAAAGCTGCTGATGGTCTTGCAGATCCATTTTGGAATACAGACCAGTTTGCAGTTGGCTGGGTAGATTTGGAGTGAAAATTAAATAATCAAATTATTGTGTCTTCATAGAAGAGCATGCATTTGCATTACAGCATGCAAACAGAAGATTAAGAATCTCCTGAAGACTATATGATTCATCTGGATACATTTTTTCTGACAATTTTCTGATAATTTTATGGCATTTCTTTTTGTTTTGTGGACAATAGAGCTCAACAACAGTTGAGAAGGCATTATTTGATAGAATGCTCCCTTCGGTCCAACGTTTTGTAACTATGACTTATTGTTTATATATATATATATATATATATATATATATATATATATATATATATATATAGGTTCACTAGGAACTACTACTACTACTGTTTTACATTGCAGGAGAGTTGCTGCACGGACAGTTTTGTGTGTTGTTACTTTCATGAAACCATAAACCACTTGGGTTGAAATAAGGAAATTTTGAGATAAGAAATTCTGTAGTCTAATCTAAGGTGGGAGACAGAATTTAACAGGTTTTTGTCCATCTAATCTGGTGATGGGAGGGGGGATCTTGGGGATCTGAGGGACATAGAGACCCCCTATCCCTAGAGGATCATTACCTCCGACCTGCCAGGATGCAGAGGTCAAGAAGTGTGAGGGCCATTTATCTGGGGAGAAGTCGGGACTCTGGCAGCCTGACCCTTCCAGGGAAAGGTCAACAAGAAGGGGATCTGATAACAACGAGACCCCTACCCCTGTTGACATGCGAAACAAATGCTCTTGCAAAGAGAGAAAGACATTTGGCTAAATGAAGGTGCTACTGTAACTTCAGGAGGCCTCTGTGTGATGCGAAGCAAATCAGTGCTTCCAAGAAATCTGTTCCCCCTGGTGGCTAAGTTGAGCCATGGGGAGTTTCCATGGCTCAACAGGAGGGAGTCAGGGTATGGTACATCACCAGGATTAAATACTAAATACCCTTTACATTTTTTTTGTAGGAGCAAGCCTAGTGAAAGGAACTAATGGCACTGTTAAAGCTAAGGCTCAGCTCAGCTAAAGCTAAGCCGAAGAGATCCACTCTCGATGAGGATAAGCAAATTGTTTGCTGGGAAAATGTTCAAAGTTCTTGTGAGCTGGTGTTTCTTCCTCTCCCTCTCCTAAGCAGGAACTGCTGAAACTGGGTAGCCAGATCCTGAGTCGAGTGGTGAAAGATCATTACCCCGTCAGGAGGGCCTTTTGCTGTCCAGATCAGGACACCGACAGCACCGACAGCAGTAAAGGCTGCTGAACAATGTACTGCGTTCACCAGTTGCAGTGAAAGCTAGTGGGGAAATGTTCCAGGCCCTGAGTAGGCGGGAAGTCGGGCGGTCTCGAAACCTTTGTCCGCCGAAGAACTCACCTGATGCCTATCTCACCAGGCACGGGCCTGAAGATGACTAGCCAAACTGACTGGCTACAACAACCTGGAGAGGAGTCCGAAAGATGGAAGAAACTTTTTCAATACTGAGTCATGCTGACATAATGACTGAGATTATGATTCCGACTACTACTGTCCTTGTACTGTTCTGTGTTTTCATTTCCTGTATCATTCTGTGAATTTTTATAAGAACAAGAGGAGGGAAATGTGAGATTAATTAAACTTCTGAACAAGTTTGTCCTTATAAACTATCACATGCAGATCACAGGCCACTTCCTGAGTTTTGTCAGGGGGGTCGACCCACAACTATCCCATTGTCAGTTGAACCATCTGTTCAAAACCCCGAACAGAGGTCCTGTTTTTAGTTCAGGAAGTCATTTGACCCCTTGACCCTTTGTGTTTTTTTAAAGATGTCTGTTCCTGTTTTCGTCCATTGTCCATTCACTGTTCCTTATATGGTCATGTTCCTGTCACCCTTTGCTCAATAAAAGCTTCATGCAAGGGGAGGGTCTTGGGGAAGCATTTGCTGTCAGGGGCTCTGCCTCTGTCAGTGTGCTCTCCCCCCTCCTGCAGGAGCGCCTTAAAGATCATTCCACAGTCTCTGTGTCTTTCCTAAGTTATGAATTTATTATGTTGATTAGGGACCTAACACCTACCATGGCTGAGGACTCCTCAGCCACCAGGTTTATGAACATCCTTTTTAATTCTCTCTCTTCTTTTTGGCGTCTATCGTCGCCATGGTAACGCTTTTGACTGAGAAAAGTAATGGCCATCGTCGCAGGATGGAGACGCACATTGTGGTGCATAACACACCTGGGTGCACGTTACGGCTCGGGCCGTATTAACTGCCGAAGGAATGGCATAAATTGTGTCAAAATTACACGATTAATTCAAAGTGGCCGACTTCCTGTTTGGTTTCGGCCATGGGGCCAAGAGACTTTTATTTAAGTTGCAACATGATACAGTGTACCGATTTTTGTGCATGTACGTCAAACCGTATTGTGGGGCTTGAGGCACAAAGTTTTCTAGGGGGCGCTGTTGAGCCGTTAGGCCACGCCCATTAATGCAAACCATTAAATGTCCAAGTTTTCGCCAGGCCTGGCCTGCATGCAAGATTTGGTGACTTTTGGGCCACGTTTAGGGGGAAAAAAGGCCCTCCTTTCGTCGGAAGAAAAACGAGAAAAACAACGAGAACTCCTACAGATACAATAGTGCTCGGGCTCTAAAAATTAAAAAGCGTAGCTGCTTGAAGCCTTCTTATCATCTCCTCCAGGTTCTACATCTTTAGTGTTGTTTTCTTCTTCATTTAGATCACACAATCAAATACATACAAAGCAGCTTCGCTCCAACCCGCCTATTTGTGCTCCCGGTGCTGGATTGTTATGGAAAGAAACCAGGCCGAGTTGAGTCGAGCCGAGCTGAGATGAGTAGAGCCGAGTAGGTGCTATTGGAAAAGTGCCAAAAGGAAACGCAGCCGCCTGGACTGAAAGGTGGGGTAGTCTTTCTGGCGTTTAAAGTCCGGGCAGTCGCCGGATTGGGTAGATGGAGATGCTGCACCAACCTGCCTGTCAGACTCTGCTCCTCTTCATTTCACTTGTGAAGCCTGAGATGCCTAAACTCCTCGGCCATGCTCTTGGATTTGGAGGTGCCGATACTCATCCTCTCTGATTTACATATTTGGCTGCAAACCGTTGCACTGAGAACCAAACATGCAGAGGTGTCAAAATTTAAAAATTTAAAAATTTAAAAAGTTTAAAAATACTCCTTTAGAAGTTGAAGTATCAACTCAAGTTTTTTACTCAAGTAAAAGTATAAAAGTACTGGTTTCAAAACTACTTAAAGGGGACATATTATGGCATTTAATGTATATTTTAAACAGGCCTTGAATGTCTTAAAAACAATCTAAAGCTTGTTTTTTCTACATAAATCAGAAATCCAGCCTGTGGGCCCTGTCACTAGTTTTACCGCTTCTAACCCCTTTTTCTGTGCTCCATTCTAAGGGAAGGGGGGGGTATGATAATGAGGCTCTGTGCTGATTGGCTCCCTGAATGACGTGTAGCAGGGGAGGAGAATAAACCTCGCTCCGCCAGAGCAGCCCGAGCCTGTAAATAAATCACAACACAAATGGCAACTTTATTGTTAAAAAAATAAAATATGAGTTGTATATAAATAACATTTATGCACTATTTCAGCCGGATCTGCCCGGCGGATGCTGAACGCTGGCCCCGGAGCCACGCCGGGCGCCGAGCGTGGCTCCGGGGCGCATCGCCCGTTACCGGTGATCAAACCGACAGATTTCGCTGAAAATCTCGGAGGGTGAACCTGGTCCAGCCTGGGACGGACCCCAGAAATCCCTGCTCTCAAAGCGGCTGGGAACCTGGACAATTTAGTCGGACGGACCGCGCTTTGGGAACCAGAAAGTAAGCTGGAGCAGCGCGCATCACTGCGGCTTTAACCAGGGAATCTGACCGGTTCCGACCGACCGGGGCCGCAGGAACCGGCCTGGACTGGTAGCAGGGACTCCCGGGGACTGACCAGCGGAATTTCAGCCGGATCTGCCCGGCGGATTCTGCGCAACCCCACGGCGGGCGCACAGATCGGCTCCGGGGCGCATCCGCGGCGCATCTGCCGTTACCGGTGATCAAACCGACAGATTTGGCTGAAAATCTCGGAGGGTGAAGCTGGTCCAGCCTGGGACAGATCCCAGAGGACCCAGCTCCCAAACCACCCGGGAACCTGGATGATTTAGCCGCGTCCGACTGGCTGAAGGAAGCACCGCTCCAGCCGGCGTAGAGAGCTGGTTGTGGGCGTGGTTTCAGCAGCGGAGGAGACCGAGGGCGTGGTTTGCATTTTGGTGACGTAAAGAAAATGCACAAATCCAAACGGCTCACAGAAACCACATGACACTGGGGGACTCTGTAAGGGTGGGGGGAGCAGACCTTGCAGATTTTCATGGGGTATCATCTTTTCTGTGTTGGCAGGGTGAGGGGAGACCACTTTAGGTTAAAACAAGAAAAAACGTGTTTTTCATAATAGGTCCCCTTTAAAGTATAAAAGTAAAAGTAATGTAAGGGGGAAAAAAGCCATTAAGGACAAAAGCCATTGAAAATGAATGAATCTTAGTATAATGCAAATATATTAAAGAACCATATATTTGTACTATTGAGCATTAACATGTGTTTCAGAGAGCAGGAGATATGATGAGTAGTTGCCTATAAGTATTGTAATGGTGCAAAAAGTCAAACTTCAGAGGCATGTTATCATTTATCCTAACCTTTATTGGAATGTACATCCAAGTTTAGTTGCAGGAATCTGAGGGAACGGATGTAAGAACAAAACTGGACAAGAACATCTGAAACAACCACAACCAAATTCACTCTATCCGGATGGAGCAATTTAACTGGATAGTTTCTTTTTAAAGGCAGAAATGAAATTTGTTTTTAAAATGTAAGGAGTAAAAAGTACAGATAATTGCGTGAAAATGTAATCAGAATCAGAATCAGAATCAGAATCATCTTTATTGGCCAGGTTCGAACATTGTCCAACAAGGAATTTGACTCCGGTAGTTTCGCTCTTTGGTGATAAAATAAAATAAACAATAAAACAAAGATACAGAATAAACAGTATAAACATTTAAGGTGCAGCAGTTTGAGGTAGAGAGAGAAAAGAAAAGAAAAAGGGACAGTTCTGAATAAAAATAAACATAACCTATTTACAATTTTACAGGGCAATTATACAAAAAATATACAAAAGATTATACAAATTATACAAAGAATACACAGTGAGGGGTGTAGCTGAGTGAGGCAGACATGGTTGTCAAGGAAGGTGCTAGATGATTTTTGCACATGATTGGTTACTCTGAGACTCTATCATTTGTGGGAGTTCAGAGGTCCCGGGAGATGGTGGATCTCCCGGGAACCTGAAGGAGTCTGAGGTGGAGACAGTGCTGTTGCGGATGGTGATGGGGGGGAGTGGCGGTGGGTAAGGAGTAAAAGTAAAAAGTCGTCTGAAAAATAATTACTCCAGTGAAGTAAAGATAACCAAAATTTCTACTTAAGTAAGGTAACGAAGTATTTGTACTTCGTTACTTGACACCTCTGCAAACATAAGGGGATTCAGTCAAGACAACGGGGCCACGCCATCTACAAGAAGCAGAGCTGTAATCCCGAGACCACCAAACTGGAGCACCCTGCTCCCAAACCCTGCAACTAACAGTTGATAAAAGATCTGAACAGCAACGGCAGCTCCCACCCAGGAATGAATCTGACTCTCCAGCAGCAACGTCGGCCACATTTCTCTACGTGGACTGAATGGCCTTTAGTAAATTGTGCTTATCTGTAACGTAGATGAAGAAAAGATTAACACGTGAATAATGAAAACCAGTTAATTTCAAGGATTTAACATCTTTTTTTCTAGCCACTGCAGATAAGAGGAGAGAACATTTATTTGTGCCTCTTGACTTTACGAGAGGAAAGCGATAAGACAAATCAGCACTCACCCTGAACTTTAAGCACACTTATGTTTGTCACTGCTGAATGATGCAATCACACTGACTGACCACCAGAATTAATGCAATCAGCCCTCGCAGCTTGTGTGAAATTGCGTTGTGCCGTTACGAGGGAAACGGAGTACGAGTCCGTGGAAGTGATTCGGCAGCGTCACCCCTCAATAATTCTGCAGGGAAACGATGAGGCGATGTCATTAGGCAGACACTTGTGTATGAAAAGCTTCCTGCTCCTTCTGGGATTGTAAAATGTGTTAATCACTGTGTGGAACAAAACAAAACAAAACAAAAAAAGGAAATTTAATAAATAAGTAATAATTAGTTAGTTTGCTGTTGAACTGAGCTACCAAAGCCATTCAGAGGAGTTTCCTCCTTTCAAGACTCTTGAATACTCAACTCTTCAGATACCAGCTCATCCTCTAACACGGGGGTCGGCAACCCCCTTTTCCTTTTTTTCTTCTTTTTTTTCTTTTTTTTCCTTTTTTTCTTTTTTTTCCTTTTTTTTCTCTTTTTTTCTCCCTTTTTCCTTTCCTTTTTAATCTCGACATTTCGACTTTTTTCTCGAAATTTTGACTTTTTTCTCAACTTTTTTCTCGAAATTTTGACTTTTTTCTCGACATTTCAACTTTTTTCTCAAGATTGTACTTCAACATTAATCTTGACATTTCGACTTTTTTCTCGGCATTTCGATTTTTTTCTCGAAGTGCATAATGAAAAAAAAAATCTTCCCCGACCCCCAGTTCTAACTAATATAGAAACATGCAGCATATGTTGTCTTCATTCTAAGGTTTATACAAGACTTTTCATTTTTTGCGGCTCCAGACATATTTGTTTTTTGTGTTTTTGGTCCAATATGGCTCTTTCAACAGTTTGGGTTGCAGACCCCTGCTCTAACACCTCGACATGCCTAACCTCTGCCTACTTCAAACTTCTGCAGTTTTCGCGTCCGTTTATTGAAAATCTCAGCCATTAGTTTATGCAAAGTTCTCTTAAGATCCTGCCGCGGGTCCCGCTCGTCCCGCTTGATACGAGTATACTCTGCGTCTCATCTCAACAGTGAACATCCGGCATGCTTCGGTGATGCAATCCAGGAGGAACCCAAACATGCAGTTCATTGAATGAACACTTGGGGCTGCTGTGAGAAGTGGGAGTTGTGCACATCTGGAGTAGGTTTAGGTAAGGAGGTGATTTTTGTGCAAATCTACTGACAGATTTGCAAAGATTTCATAAATGTGGCTCATTGTACAGTATGTAGTATATACGGCTTTAATCAGTTAATTCTTTGTGTCGTAATTTATGTAAAAAATATGAGTTTTTTTCAGAATAAACAATTTCTGCAAACATGTTTCTTCTTATGACTCTTCCCAAAACCAGAGAAATTCAAGCTTTCTTTTTACTTGTATTTATTCCCATGTAACCAACCTCACCAGTTATCCATCCAAACATCCATCTTCCATCCCTGCTCAATCCTTACAGGGTCCCGGGTGTCTGCTGGAGCTTATCCCAACTCATTAAAACCTGGACAGGGTCGCTTGTCCATCACAAGGCCATACCAGTCATTTCTTTCTCCATGTTAGTGGGCCATTGTCCAGTTCCACAAAGCAGGTGTTGTTGAAACTCTGAGTATGTTGAAGCTGAACTCACAAAGCGAAGTTACTCATCCCGGAGCAAGAGGGTTCAGTTGAACCGGTTTCACAAAAACGAGGTAACGCGCACTCGAGAGTCTGTTACCATGGTTACTGTAAAGCAAACCTGGGGCTGGATTCACAAAACAAGTCATATTCTCCAAAAAAGTTCTTAAGTATTTTTTCAACTTTCTTCTTAAGTTTCTTCTTAAGAAAAAACTTAAGAATAAATGGTATTCTTGAAATAAAAGTTTTGAAATTTGTTCTTGACTTTTTTCTTAAAGGAGCATGAGGCAGGATTGAGACAGGATTTATGAAAAAAATTAGTATACGTTTTAAGTTTTCTAGTAATAAAGTCAGATGAAGCGTTCCAAACCCAAAATAATGTTTCCTCTAGTGTATCTCTCCTTTGCCTTGAACAGGCTGTGTGCTGCAAAATGTGCTGCAATTCGGACTCCGAATTTCCCGCGCTGTCCTGTGGATGTGACGTCACATGACGCTGCATGTGCGTTCTCCCCGTTCTCCCGTGCCGGCTTCACTGTTGGCTGCAGTACCCCCAACGGCCGTCGTGGTGAAGGGTGGCGCTAGAGAGTCTCATTTCTTTAAAGGAGCCTCATGCTCCTTTAACTTTAAGACAACCTTGACCTGTCTTAAAATTTCTTCTGTGAAAAGGTAAGACTCTAATATCACCTTTTTCAACACATTTTAGACAAGTTTAGACTAGTAGGTCATAGTTTGAGGATATACTTTGTAATTAATTACACAAAGAGCCTGTTAACTGTTAGTTAGCATGTTAGTTAGCGTGGTAGTTAATTATTATTAATTTTCCCCATAGTATTTTTTTTCGCACATTAATCTCATCCACCATAACCTTGAAAAGTTCCTGCATCTCTTTTTCTCCTTCTCCATGTTTAGTGAGTGACTGACGGTTAAGACCAAACTACTTGTATAAATGTTGTTTGTTGGCGCATACAATGCAATGACATATTTTAAGAAGTTCTTAAGTAGGAAAAATAAGAAATTCGTAAGAAATGACAGTTCTTAAGACGGTTCTTAAGAAAATATTGAGGAATTGCACTTAAGAACTTTCTTATGAACTTCTTAATTTTAGATCTTAAGACATTTCTTAAGATCGTTCTTAAGAACATTTTGGTGAATCCGGCCCCAGGTCAAGTGCAGGCTTTCTTCAACATACCCCAAGTTACTTTCTGTTCCTTCATGAGGCTGAAATGATTTCAATTTAATCAGACAATCGATCACATAACGTTCATTTTAAAAACAAATGAATGATGACGTTGCATTTGCGTCAGGAAAGTGTATTGATGCTCTGAATAGATAGTTTAGTGTGATTAGACGGGCCGTGACTTGTACTCGTGATGGTTTTTCAGAAGCATTAGGTCTTTTTTTCTTTTTTCTTCTTTTTTCCACAGGTCCCTGAAGTTGACTGGCAACTTGTCTGTAAACAATATTATGTATGAAATCATGAAATAGCTGCTTTTTTCTGCTTCCGTTGAATAAATTAAATTCTTAATTTCCTTTGTGTCAGCTTAGGTGTGTAAATCCTCACGTGAACAAGTGTGCTCGCCTGTATGTTTGTGTTCATGTTTGCTTCTGTTTCTCTCCTGTTCCTTCGGTCTGTTCTTATCGCTTCCACCTGTGTCTAATTATCTCCCTTCCCTGTGCATATTTATTCGTTGTGCTTCCTTTTTCTGTGGCAGTTCGTCTCTTTTCTCAGTAACAAGCGTTTTTCCTCATGCTTTACTCCTCCAGTATTGTGCATCTACCTGTTTATACTGTCCAGGCCTGAATAAATGAAAGATCCTTGAACCCGGCTGTCTCAGGTGTGTTCATCCTAATCACATTAAAATGTGATTCATTTTCACATATATCAGTCTCTACAATGATGTGTTTTGCATACATATTGGGATAAAAGCATCAAGTTATTATTTTCCAAATTTAGACTAAATTCAGTTTCATTAAAATGGCTCTGCCGTCTGGACCGTGAATTCCCGTGAAATTATTTTGCTACATGTTCTCTTTTCCACTTTCTTTCTCTGTTTTATTTGCCTTCCCCCTGGTTTTCTCTCTTTCGCTTAATCAACTGCTCTTCCTCCTGTAGCGCGCTGGAACGTCAAGCTCGACTGCTTGACACCGGCCTTCTTTTTTAAATGTTGTTTCTATGTTTCTATTGCTCCAATGTCACAGATCGCTGGCCAGAGACTGGAGCGGGAACAGAGGTCGTCTATGTGCCACTAATACATTTCCCAGTGATGCTCAGTGAAAGGGCGATTTTCTGCTTGCCTTGAACGATGAGACAGCTGGGCGTAAAAAAGCTCTCCAAAATTGAGCCCTTAAGACCATGCAGGGAGCTTTAGCAACATAGCTCTAAATGCAGAGTTAATGTTTGAAGGAACTCGACGCAGAAGTTCCTACAAACATCTTGGAGAACTGAAGAAACCATCGATCTCGACCAAATCCCCAGCTCCATTTGTAGAAATGCAGCCCCGACCAGGAACCCCCAGTGTTCCTCACTGTTACCTACTCTTTATTGTACCCAGCTTTGAGCATCTTTGACTACGTTCACACTGCAGTTCCCAAGTGACTCAAATCCGAATCCTGAGTTTTTGCTGATATGTGACTCAGATCTGATTTGTTTATGACAGTGTGAACTAGGGGTGGGAAAAAAAATCGATATTTCAATATATTGTTGTGCTCTCTGTTTCAATAAATAATCGATATACTGTCGGCTAATATCGATATTTTATTACAACACACTTAATGATTTACGCGGTTGTCACCGCACTATTGTTCAAGCTCTGCCCCGCCCGCCCCCGCTGCCCTCGTGAGCAAAACAAACATGCTGCCTGAGAAACCAGCTCAGAAAATACAGAACCACAGTTTACTCCGTACAGACAGCGGGCTGAGCAGCACTGTTAATGCTGTAAAACTTGCTGTTTGAGCCGGTGTTTAAACTTCCATGTGCGTTAATGTCCGCTCGCACAGACAACCAGCTGCGTTAAGAAACGGACCCCGCTCCATGAGAGGAGAGCGGCTCGTACTGTAATACAAAATTATTACACCTATTACAGACGCCGTTAAAGTAAATGATCGTCAGTCTTTTTGTGTTATGACGTTTATGCTTTTCACTCTGTAAGTGATCCTCGCTCGTATCCTTCCGTGTCCAGTCAACCGTGTGCTGGGAAAACTTGCAGATCATTGAATCACCAGTCACGTTACACACGGACACGGACACTCTCATACACACTCAGACACACGCCCACCCGTGCAAAACCAGTGTTCAGTGCTTTGGATATTTCAGCTTAAATTTCAAAATGTTATATTAGTTCAATGAAGTTCATATTATTTATATTTATTATAGCTTGTTTGGTTTCTTCTGTTATCGGATACAGTTTGTCATGACATGAGTGAAAAATGCCTGATGCTTCATGGCAATATGTGTGTGTGGTGACAGAATAAATTAGACAGGCTAAAAGGATATTGGAAAAGAAGGGATATTGTTAAGCCTATTTGGGTTATTTATTTCTTAGTTATTTCACAATAATTATATTTGTGAAATTATTATTTAATGTATTTAATTATTACAAAGCAGTGCACTGTCCTGGTTTATATAAAACATGTTATTAATGTTCATGGACTTTAATTTGTCCAGCTGTACAGTGTTTACATTTACAAGCCTAGGAGACAGTGAGGAAATATACAAATGCACTTTCTTGTATGAAGTTTTGGCATTGAATAAATGCATAACTACAGACGTTTTCCTTTTTATAGGTATTTTTTCTTTTTTAGTCCCATATATCGTGATATATCGCTCTTACCGATATATCGATATATCGATATATCGAATATCGAAAATATCGTGATATTATCGATATCCTGGGCCACATATCGCCAAAGTATCGAATTGGGACTTACCCGTATCGCCCCACCCCTAGTGTGAACAGCACTAGTCACATGGAATATGATCTTTTCAAATCAGATTCAGGTCGCTTCCATATGTGGTTCTAAATCGGATACAGGTCTAATGTTTTGCAATGCGACCTCAGTGTGAACAGCCAGGTCGGAATTAATGCGACTTTGACGTCACTTGAGAGCGACCGTTGTCATAATACTGCGCTGGCGGGGGCGGGAGTCACTCGGAAGCCATCGGAAAAGGTCAAGACAAACATGGACGATAGCAGCGACGGAGCTTATCAGTGGAGGGACAGTGAGGTCTTGGACCTTATAAGTATTTGGGGGGACACTACTACACGACATCCTGAAATTCTGGATGAAATCTGTCTCTGTAAAGATGTTCATCACATCATGATCCCACCACTCCTGACTCCGAGTCTGCATCCACACACACCTCTCTACAGACGAGGCAGCCATCGCTCCACAAAAAGCCATTATTAAAAATACGTCTTTCTTTCTCCTCCTTCTCCTCTTCATTAACACTTGCTCACAGTTTCGTCGGCTTCCACCACACAACAACTTCAAAGTATACCCATGTACGCTCACTTCTGTTGCCTCCATGTTTACCGCCGTATGACTGCGTGCTGCGTGTGACGTCTTTGTTATTGTTCCTCTGCGCATGCGGGTCAGTTCAGGCCGCGATGCGTTCACACTCCAGTCTGATATAGGACACATTTTAAAAGATAATGTGAACAGCCACATGAAAAAATCGGATATGGGAAAAAATCGGAATTGAGCATTAAGGCCTGCAGTGTGAATTTAGTCTAACACTCCTGTGACTGCTTCAGTTCCTGCTTCAGTATTTCAATCTACATACAAGTTTCATGAACATAAGCACCTTTTTGGTATAATTAGTTAATCATAAATCTGACTATGATCAAATACTAAAATAACAATCAAGAATAGTTGTATGGAGCTAGAACAGTCTCATAATTCACAAATGCACAGGACAAGTTTTACAAATGCACAGAACGATTTGCAAATACACACACCGTTTCACACGTGCACAGAACAATTCACACGTGCACAGGACAAGATTCACAAATGTATTTTTTATGCACACACAAATATAACCTGATTTACAAATGTTTTTTTGTCTGTGAGCTGCGCTGGATTTGTGTGTGAGTTTTGAGACTCCCCTGACGTGACTAGATCCACAAATGGGTTTTTTTTAACACGGAAGGATCTGCAACCAATCAGATGTCTTCATTTGTTCCAGCCAATCATAAGAGCGCACCCCACGTGGGGGACGATTCACTCTAAACCAATCAGATTAAAGGGGCGGATACACCTGCTGTTTGAACTGCGTTAGCGCTGTTCACATAGAAAAGTGATTAATATTTGGAGTTGGTGCAGTAAAAGATAAATAAACACCAACAGGAGATAAAAGATAAATAAACAGGATGGAGAGGAGATCACTGTTCTGGTTTTCTTGTGATCCCGGTAAATAAAACAGCGCGATCTGAGATGGTTTGTCGGGCTGTTCAACCAGAGCCGTCAGGAGAGCTCTTAGTCCTGCCGATGCAGCAACTGATGATGAAAAACAGCGGAGATATTTCTGTATTTGAACTACAGGTGTCTTTCAGGAGAACGAGCCTGTTGACGGGGGTGAATATTGCTGCAGTCTCGTTCTCGCTCTGTCCACTAGTGGCGCTGGTCCCGGTCAGACACCAGCTGACCAGTGACCAGATCACGGAGGTCAGAAACAAGCAGCTGTTATCCTCACATTTATGATGTGACATTGTCACCACACAGAGACAAACATGTTTCAAAACAGCGGCGGCAGATCAACACATTCCCGGTGCACATTCATGCTCATGGGAAGATGCAGCCGTGATGATGCTGGTCGGGGTTTAGTCCACCGATCATCAAACATCTGAGCTGGATACAGAGGTTCTTCGGTTATCAGTCGACTGATACCGACTTTACTCCAGATATTTCAGTAAATTAATCTCCTGACATGCGCTGCTGCTCCACCTGCGCTGCAGCTCGTCCCCGTCAGGCAGCGCAGCAGCTCCCTGCTGTCTGTCTGGTTCTGAGCTCAATCAGCGGGACAGTAATACTTCGTGAAACCAAACGGAGCAAATATATAAAAATCTCCGCTGTTTCTCATCATCAGTTGCTGCATCGGCAGGACTAGAGCTCTCCCGACGGCTCTGGTTGAACAGCCCCACAAACCATCTCCAATCGCGCTGTTTTATTTACCGGGATCACAAGAAAAGCAGCAGTGATCTCCTCTCCATCCTGTTTATTTATCTTTTATCTCCTGTAACTGTTTTTTATCTTTACTCCACTAACTTGAAATATTAATCACTTTTCTCAGTGAACAGCGCTAACGCAGTTCAAACAGCAGGTGTATCCGCCCCTTTAATCTGATTGGTTGCAGATCCTTCCGTGTTAAAAAAAACCCATTTGTGGATCTAGTCACGTCAGGGGAGTCTCAAAACTCATACACAAATCCAGCGCAGCTCACAGACAAAAAACCATTTGTAAATCAGGTTATATTTGTGTGTGCATAAAAAATACATTTGTGAATCTTGTCCTGTGCACGTGTGAATTGTTCTGTGCACGTGTGAAACGGTGTGTGTATTTGCAAATCGGTCTGTGCATTTGTAAAACTTGTCCTGTGCATTTGTGAATTATGAGACTGTTCTAGCTCCATATAGTTGATGCTGTTTTGAGGGCAAAAGGTGTTCACAACAGATGTTGATTCTCTTTTTCTTCTGTTCACACATTTTGCATGTTAAAAAATGTATTTTGAAAAAAAAAAAAAAAAAATGAATTCAATATTCTTTGAAGGCATTCTTACTTTACATAATTTCTCACACCAGTACTGTAAATGTCAGGGGTGTCCAACTCCAGTCCTCAAGGGAGGACTGGGTGTGTTAGATGTTTTGCTGAAACAAATGACCGTATCATTGACAGACATTGTGCAGACCTTGATGAAAAGCTGATGCTGATCCATGAATTAGAATCAGGTGAGTTGTTGCAAAGAAACATCTAAAACAGGGGTAGGGAACCCTGGTTCTAGAGAGCTGCAGTCCTGCATGTTTTAGATGTTTCCCTGCTTCTTTACACCCTGATACAAAGGACTGTGTCACTAACACACTTGTGCAGACCTGAATGAGAAGCTGGTGACGATCATTAATCAGAATCAGGTGTGTTAATGTAAGGAGACATCCAAAACATGCAGGACTACAGCTCTCTAGGACCAGGGTTCCTATACTGATCTAAAACATGCAAGACAGCAGGACTGGAATTGGACTCCCCTTCATTATCCGAATATTATTATTATGTAATGATATATAATCAGAGCTGGGTAGTAACGAGTTACATTTACTCCGTTACATTACTTGAGTGAATTTGGGGAAATGTTGTACTTTTAGGAGTAGTTTTGAATCACTATACTTTTTACTTTTACTTGAGTAGATTTGTGAAGAAGAAACTGTTCCTCTTACTCCGCTACATTAGGCTACTTTGAGCTGTTACTTTTCTTTTATCCCTTTTATCCGCATACGCGTCAATCTCATGACATCACTGGGTGATTCTTTGGGAAAAATATTTGTTTTTGCATGTTTTGTCACATATACACAGACTCAAACACACACAGAGTTTCTATGAGTTCATGTTTGTTCTAGTTCTGCCTGGTTAAAAAAGAAAAGTACAAAGGCTGGAAATTTTGTGCTACTTTTTTTATTTTTATTTTCTTATTTTGTTATTTTATTTATTTTATCATTTATTAAACTACTTGAATTTACGTTAAGCTTATTTTAATTCAAGCAATTTTTTTATTTTTTATTAATCTTAATTTATTTTATTATTTTATTGATTTAATTTGCCTGAAGATGATTATTTTGTACTTTTGTCTGTTTGAATGGTTGTGTTGAAAAAATAAATCAGACGTTACTCAACAGTTACTCAGTACTTGAGTAGTTTTTTCACCAAGTACTTTTTTACTTTTACTGAAGTAATTATTTGGATGACTACTTTTTACTTCTACTTGAGTCATATTATTCTGAAGTAACAGTACTTTTACTTGAGTACAATTTTTGGCTCCTCTACCCAGCTCTGTGTATAATAGAATTATATGTATATAAATTAAGTGACATAAAAATCAAGTTATTAATTTTTCTTGCATCAGTGTGTGTTGCAAACATATCAATACATTGCAATACACTAAAGCTTAAAATAATTACCAATTCTGTAAATGGATGTGCTTAAAAAAAAGGGTGTGCTTTTGTAACCTTTTATTGTGTTATTGCACATTAATCTGCTACATTTATCCAAATGCAATGAGCAAAGAACACTATTCATAAGATGGAAACCTTTGTTTGTGCACATAAAGACAAACATTTCATGAAATCGAAGACCAAGAGGGAGAAAACGTGTACAGGACTGTCTCAGAAAATTAGAATATTGTGATTTTCTGTAATGCAATTACAAAAACAATTAAAGCTGCAAGCAGCGATGAACGGGCCCTCGCACTCACGTCCACCGCCCCCCATAAGCATATCAGAAATGACACCAGCCACGACTCTCTATGTTAAACCATTCAAAAGTTATAGCAGAAAAAAGGAACAACCAATCAGAAGAAGGGGCGGGGCTAATTCAGGCCAATGAAGGTCAAGGACTCCATACAGAGTCTGATGACACCACCCACGACTCTCTATGTCAAACCATTCAAAAGTTATGGCAGAGAAAAGTATTCTAGGGGGCGCTGTTGAGCCGTTAGGCCACGCCCATTAATGCAAACCATGAAATATCAAATTTATCACCAGGCCTGGCTTGCATGCAAAATTTGGTGACTTTTGGAGAACTATCAAATATGGACCAATCAGATGAAGGGGACGCGCGCTTTTTCGCGTCTAGCGTCGCCACGGTAACGCTTTTGAAAGAGAAAAGTAATGTGCGTCGTCGCAGGACAGAGACGCACATTTCGATGTAAAAAAAACACAAAAATTGCTGACAAAAATTTTCGTCATACAGCCAGGCTCGAACTCCCGACCTCTGGCACCAAAGACCGCAATTTCCCGGCTGAGCTAAGTCTCAACTGTCCCTTTCGATTTGACTTACTGGCTTAAGAGAGACCAACATAGCGATGAAATGTCTGAAACTTTTTTTTCCTAATTTTTTAAATATTTGTAAGGTATAAATATTAGTAAAACACTACTATTTTTATTACTTTTTCTTTAACCATTCTGCCGAGGTTCTAACCGGGCTGAGCACGGGTCTATTTCTGACGTCACCATCCTCCACGCCACTGATTGGTCAGGGGGCGGGGCCGTCATCACCCTACTCGCCACTGATTGGTCGGGGGGCGGGGCCGTCATCACCCTACTCGCCACTGATTGGTCGGGGGGCGGGGCCGGCAGATGTTTGAATCAGGAAGCGGGACTCTCTATGTCAAACCATTCCAAAGTTATAGCAGAAAATTGGGACAACCAATCAGAAGAAGGGGCGGGGCTAATTAAGGCCAATGAAGCTTAAGAACTCATTACAGAGTCCCATGACACCACCCACGACTCTCTATGTTAAACCATTCAAAAGTTATGGCAGAAAAAAGGGACAACCAATCAGAAGAAGAGGCGGGGCTAATTCTGGCCAATGAAGGTCAAGGACTCCATAAAGAATCTGATGACACCACCCAGGACTCTCTATGTCAAACCATTCCAATGTTATAGCAGAAAATCGGGCCAACCAATCAGAAGAAGGGGCGGGGCTAATTAAGGCCAACGAAGCTTAAGGACTCATTACAGAGTCCCATGACACCACCCACAACTCTCTATGTCAAACCATTCAAAAGTTATGGCAGAGAAAAGTATTCTAGGGGGCGCTGTTGAACCGTTAGCCACGCCCATTAATTGCAAACCATGAAATGTATTGCCAGGCCTGGCTTGCATGCAAAATTTGGTGACTTTTGGAGAACTATCAAATATGGACCAATCACATGAAGGGGGGGGCGCGCCTTTTGGCGTCTAGCGTCGCCACGGTAACGCTTTTGAAAGAGAAAAGTAATGCGTGGTGTCGCAGGATGGAGACGCACATTTTGATGTATAACACACCTGGGTGCACGTTACGGTTCGGGCTGAATTAACTGCCGAAGGAATGGCATAAATTTCGCCAAAATGACACAATTTATTCAAAATGGCCGACGTCCTGTTCGGTTTCGGCCATGGCTCCAAGAGACTTTTCTTTAAGTTGTGCCATGATACAGGTGTGTAGCGATTTTCGTGCATGTACGTCAAACCGTATTGTGGGGCTTGAGGCACAAAGTTTTCCGGGGGGCGCTGTTGAGCCATTTTGCCACGCCCATTAATGCAAACCATGAAATATCAAATTTATCGCCAGGCCTGGCTTGCATGCCAAATTTGGTGCCTTTTGGGGAACTATCAAATATGGACCAATCAGATGAAGGGGGGGTGCGCTTGTTGGCGTCTAGCGTCGCCACGGTAACACTTTTGAAAGAGAAAAGTAATGCGTGTAGTCGCAGGATGGAGACGCACATTTTGATGTATAACACATCTGGGTTCACGATACGGTTCGGGCTGAATTAACTCTCGAAGGAATGGCATATATTGCTCCAAAATTACGCGATTAATTCAGAATGTTCAAAATGGCCGACTTCCTGTTCGGTTTAGGCCATGGCGCCAAGAGACTTTTCTTTAAGTTGTGACATGATACAGGTGTGTACCGATTTTCCTTCATGTACGTCACACCGTATTATGGGGCTTGAGGCACAAAGTTTTTTCTGTCAAACCAATCAGATGAAGGGTGGGCGCGCTTTTTGGCGTCTAGCGTCGCCACGGTAACGCTTTTGAAAGAGAAAAGTAATGCGTGTTGTCGCAGGATGGAGACGCACATTTTGATGTATAACACACCTGGGTGCACGTTACGGTTCGGGCTGAATTAACTTTCGAAAGAATGGCATAAATTTCGCCAAAATGACACGACTAATTCAAAATGGCCGACTTCCTGTTTGGTTTCGGGCATGACGCCAAGAGACTTTTCTTTCAGTTGCGCCATGATACAGGTGTGTACCGATTTTCGTGCATGTACGTCAAACCGTATCGTGGGGCTTGAGGCACAAAGTTTTCTAGGTGGCGCTGTTGAGCCATTTTGCCACGCCCATTAATGCAAACCATTAAATATCAAATTTTTCGCCAGGCCTGACTTGGGTGCAAAATTTGGTGACTTTTTGGGCATGTTAAGGGGGGCAAAAAGGCCATCACTTTGTCAGGAAAATAATAATAATAATAATAATAATAATAATAAAAATTCCTGCAAATACAATAGGGCCTTCGCACTGAAGGTGCTCGGGCCCTAAAAATGTCATACATTCTGGATTCATTACAAATCAACTGAAATATTGCAAGCCTTTTATTATTTTAATATTGCTGATCATGGCTTACAGCTTAAGAAAACTCAAATATCCTATCTCAAAAAATTAGAATATTCTGGGAATCTTAATCTTAAACTGTAAACCATAATCAGCAATATTAAAATAATAAAAGACTTGCAATATTTCAGTTGATTTGTAATGAATCCAGAATGTATGACATTTTAGTTTTTTGAATTGCATTACAGAAACTAAAGAACTTTATCACAATATTCTAATTTTCTGAGACAGTCCTGTATTAGGGGAAAAGCGCTTTACTGCAGAACTTTACGACGTCGCGTTGCCACGACAACGCACGACGCTGCTTTACGGCAAACGTGTGACTCGAGCTTGTTAGCCCCGCGGCTAACTGTGCAAACTCTGTTCAAATATCCTAGCAGGATTTTATCACCGTTTCAGCTTCAAAACCTTGGAAAATGGACGTGGGAGAGCTCCTGAATTACCAGGTATTTATCACCGTCCTAGAATCATTCTTAAAAAACTGTAAAATAAATATCTTTCAGCTTGTTGCCCGTAGCAACCATTCACAGCTGCAGAAATACTCATCTTAACAGGCTTTAACTTCGGTTTTTTGTTATTTTTGTGTACGTAAGTTGGCTAACCATTTGTAAATTGCCTGTGCATGGTGTTTGCATGACAAAAGAATAGTTTATTCGTCGTCTGTCGATATAAAACGGTCAGTAATTAGCATGTTAGCTCAAATACTAGTTTATTTTGCTGCAGATCCGGATGTTTTTACTGCTGTTTTTGTTACAGACTGTTTAGAAACATCTACAATAAAACCTCTGACTTTAAGGCAGACCAGCACTCCAGTCTGTTACATGTAGAGCCCTGGTTTTATTAAGTCTGACACATTTAAGAATATTTAATTTTTTTTAATTTTTTAATTTTATTAGTTTGCACACAATAAAAGTAACACTTGCAATTAAAATAGTAAAAATGTGACAGGAGAAGTCAAAAACCCAACAGGCTTATGCAGCGGACCTCCCCTCAAATATTGTGTGAGAGACATGAGGGTAACTTATGCCAAATTTTTAACCAATTAAATACTAGACTGTTTTAGTGTGTGGTTTATTTAAAGGTAAGATTAAATTAGTTTAGAATGTTTTGTGACGTGTCGATGAATGTCATTCACCTGCAAGTAGTTTTGATGATGATAAATGTATAACCCAGTTCCCAAGTGTATCAAGATTATTACAAACAATAGTACAGGAAATGGTATTCAGATTATATACATTTAAGATTATTAATCATTTTTTAACATAAACATTTTGTGTTTAAAACAATCTTTTTGAGCTGTTTTAACTTGGCAGCACCCAGTGGGCTTGTTATAGGCCATTCAAGAGAGACAAATATATCACTTACTTTAGAAGGAGTTTTCACAATTTATGTTTTTAGGTGTTGTTATAGATGAGAAATTGACATGGAAAGCTCATATAGCTCATGTAAAATCAAAAGTGCAAACATATTTTAGTCTTGAATAAGGCTAAGTTTGTGTTAAATCATACAGTAATGAGAATTTTATATTGTTCATTAATTTTGCCTTATTTAACTTATTGTGTTTCAGTCTGGGGCAACACATATCCAACTAATATGAATCCTTTATTTTTACTACAGAAAAGACTTAGTTATTTACAATACACATTACAGAGAAAACACCAACAGATTATTTATTGAATCAAGATTACTGAAACTTGATGATTTGGTTAAGTTACAGACACTCACAATTATGTACTCAGCTAAATGTAAAGCATTACCAGAAAATGTACAATACATGTTTACTTTCAGTTCAAATAATGAAGATAGTCGAAGAAAATGTAATTTTAAACATCCACTTTCCCGAACAACTTTAAAGCAGATCAGTGTTTCTGTTGTTGGAATTAAGTTATGGAATTCATTACATGATGATTTAAAGGGCTGTATAAACATATTTCAGTTTAAAAATGAGAAAAAAATAGCAATGTATGGATGAAATAGTTAAGATTTATAATAAATGCGTATGGAGACGGACAATCTATCTTTGATTTTTTTGTTTTCCTTTCTTTGTGATGTTAACTGAGTAATTGTAATTGTGCAGACCATCTGTTATTATTGTTCTATTTTGTTTTGAGGGAGGGGCAGGTAGAATAAGATTTTCTTCTTCCTGCTCATTTCTGGTTATGGAATATGCTTTAGTTGATGATTGTGTTGTTGTTATTTTACTTGTTGTTTTTTTTTGTTTGCATATTTCCATGATCGGAATAAATAAAAAATGAAATAGGAATATTCTGAGTTAAAACAACCCTAGGTTGATTAATTGATGGCAAGGATTGTAAACTGTCTTTAGCGACTAAAACAACATGAATTGAAGCAGTTTTATTTGAGAAGGAATTATGTGTTTGCAGAAAAATAGAAACTAGGAATCAAAAAGCTTTTTCCAATTATGTTACAAGCAAGTCCCCGTAGACAGGCCAAGGTAGGATTGACATTTTTAGTGTACAGAAAGTGCCTTAAAAGGGCTGTTTGTCCAGGCAGTGCCTTACCTAACATGTCTCTCTGGCTGCCACCTTGTTAGAAGTCTGGAAAAGCCAACTACATAAATGTTGTGCAAACTACGGTGACAAGTGGAGGGGAGTTCATGGCTTCTGCTTTCATACAACTGACCTCACTAAGTTTTGACTCTTACAGACTACAAGGTGGTAACGGCCAAAAGATGTCGGGTAGATGCCACTTCCTGTACAAACAGTCCTTTTTAACCACTTATGTATGCATAGAGTCATCTAGAGACATTACAAAAATTGTCATAACTCCCAAATGTTCCTTAAACAGATCTAGTTTTTAAACCTCTGGGAAAAGATGCGTCCTTTCAGAAATGTTTGCAGGTAACTGATAAAGCCTCTATAACCATCTATTGCAATCACATTTAAATCCAGACAGATCAAATATAAAAACAAGGAATATAAAAATGTCCATATGTCTAAAGCAAAACTCAAAACCTACTTATTGCAGGTAATTGCATTCTGATGCAAATGCAACTGCACCTTTAGGAAAACGCTCAAGGTATTATTGTAGGTTTTATTAAGATTCCCAAAAATCAAAATCAGAATAATAAAAGAATTTTGTATTACTGTCTTCGAAGTAGAAAACTTTTAGCACACCAGATATTCAGAAAGGTGCGTCAGAGGAGGAAAGCTGCAGCCAATTTTAAAAAGAAAACTCCCGCACACCTTCTTCTCACCGTACTCGTGTTTATTGGGCCAACGTTTCGGTCATAGACCTTTTTTCAAGGCTTCAAAAGTATGACTAGCCCCTTTCACACAGCCAGTTCGAGGCGGGAACGTTGCGCCTTTAAGCCGCCTCGCTGTTCTGTGTGAAAGTCACGGAGGCGGAATGGGGGGGCCAAGTGGCCCCACCAATAAGCCGGCAGCGGAGGTAGTCACAGAGCCGAAACGGGGTCTGTGTGAATGACACAGCCGGCATGCCGGGGCCAGCCGGGGCCAGCGCTGACGCTGTCGTCACGCCTCTGATTGCGGAACGCCGGCATGCTGTGTGAATTTACAGACGGGAGCGGCGTTATGCCGGCGTTGTATGGTTCTGTGTGAACCAACAAAGGCGGCGTATTGGCAGGACTTCTTTACACCAATATTGCGGAATCTCTGTGTGAAAGGGGCTACTGTCTTCAAAATCAAATTTACATTTAGAGCCACATCCAAGTTTTAACATTTTGGCTAATTTCTTCCCATGTTGCTTCAGTATATCCATAGACTCTTCTGTTCAGCAGTCTCTCCTGCAGCCAAGCTGGCCCACATCATGCTGCTACCGCCCTCATACTTTACTGTTGGTTGGTGTTCTCAGACTTTCGGGGTTTTCCTCTATGACCAAACAGTTGAATTTTAATCACATCAGGCCACACCACATTTTTTTTTTTTTTTTCAATCAATTACTTTATTTGTCCCCAAGGGGGCGATTAGTGTCGCGACAGGAGAAGCACACAATGTTAAATATACATAAAATATACATAATAAGTTACAATAGGTTAGACATCATAGTAAAGACCTAAGCTTAAGAGGGAAGGCTTTTTCACCCACTACCTTTTCCTTACGGCATTTAAAAGAACAATAGCGGAGGGTACAAAGGAGTGTTTGTATCTGTTAGTCTTTGCAAAAGGGAGTCTAAGCAGTACCTGATGGTAGAAACTGAAACTGTTTATTAAGGGATGTGAGAATCAGACAACATGGAGTTCTTTATCAGCTGTTTGTTATAAAGTTCTTGTAAAGTTTGTTGAGCCGACCCAATGATTTTACTGCTTAGACTGACAACCTTGTTGAGCAAATTTCTGTCTTTGACCTTCAAGGATTGAAACCAACAAATGAAAGAAAAAGTGATAACAGATTTGATGAAAGAACGATAAAACATAGTCATCAGGGAAGAATCCACCTGGAATTTAGAACGTTTTCGAAGACAAAAAAAGCGCTGCTCGCTTTTCTTATACCTTGAGTCTGAATTTTTTTCCAAATGACAGTTTGTTGTCAATAATAGTGCCTAAATATTTATAAGACTCAACAATTTCAATTTCTTCACCCTCAATCACTTTACTTACAGGAGAGAGCTGCACGCGTATGAAATCCATACACATATGCTTTGTCTTTAAGATATTCAAAGATAAAAAAGATTCCTCACACCATTTTAAAAAGTATTCAAACACAGGACCATGTGAAGTCTCAGTACTATTCAGCAAGCTCACTATAACAGTGTCATCTGCAAACTTCAGTATATGACAGTTTTCAAAAGTGCTACAGCAGTCATTTGTATACAGTATGTACAACAGAGGAGAAAGGACGCATCCTTGAGGTGAGCCAGTAGATGTTACAGATAAGTCAGAGAGCTGCCCATTTACTCCCATTTCTAAAATGTCAGGTATTTGACTCCACGTAGAGGCGTAAACTGTATTGTGGCTTGTTATGGTTGTTTTGCAGCTGTGGCTTTCAGCCCATGTCTGTTTAGTACGTATTTCATTGTGATGTGAAAGTTTGCTCCTTGCTTCAACCAGCATCTTCACCAGGATCAAACCTCAGGTTCTTTTGCAGGTTTCACAGAAAAGCAAGCTCATGTTTAGGAGTCAGACATCATCTCCTTCCTAAGTGGTGTGATGGTTTCTTTTTGATTAATGTTTGAACAAATGAATGCTGGGATTTTCAGGCATCTGTGCATCCTAGATGAACATGACTTTAAAATGGCAACAAATCTTTTCATGATTTCTTTTCTTATTTTTTTGTACAACGAGGCCCTTGATTCTAAAGATGCACCAATAGGTCCACAGGCCGGCTCCAATTAAAGCCTGAATTATGGTTCTGCGTCAAATCGACGCCGTCACCGTGATGCCGTCGTGAACCTTCGGACTTCTCCGTCACTCCATTTCTCCGCGGTGCAGTACCCCCCGTAACCGCTAATTCGCAATCTTTTTCTGAATGGTTTATCCGACTTTTTCAGGTCACAGTGAATCAAAGAGATAAGGACAACTATTGTGCAACAAAACAAAAAAAATCACACATACACGAAGAAAAGAGCGCTGAAAGTTCACGACTGCTTCAAACCGGAAACAGGAAATGCGTTGCTTCCAAGCGAACCAATCACAGCCCTCTCGTCTGCGTTTGGTCTGCGTTGCCTCGACGCGTAGTTACAATTTTCGGGAGGTGCACGTCAGTGACGGCGTGTGGTCTGCGTCGACGCGCACCACACGCCATAGGCACGGCATCGTTTTGACACAGAACCATAACTCAGCCTTAACTCAAATTAATTCCCCAAGCAGCCCGTTTAGTGTGTAAACCTCTGACTTCGAACAAAGGAGTGGAACAAAATCTCTAAGAAATATGTAAATATTTTGACAATTTCTTAAATTACAACAAAAAAATTGAGAATCCTAACTGACCTAAATTTGTGCTTTTTATTATTTTACCTCTTTTCTTATCATTTTATTTAATTTATTTGTTATTTAAGCGTACTCTTAAATGAGCAACTTGTGCTTTTTATTATTTTACCTTTTCTCAATTTTATTTCATTTTATTTGTTATTTAGTGTCTATTATTTTATGTAATAGATATTATGTCTTGCCGCTTTTAATGGCGATGTAAAGCACTTTGAATTACCTGGTGTTGAATTGTGCTATATAAATAAACTTGCCTTGCCTAAATTAGAGAGTTTCCTCAACTGTCAGTTATGGAGAGGAAAAACGTTTGTCTTTCTAAGTACATGCAAACTTCCAATGCAGTTGTATTTTTCCAGTTCACACAGCTTGCCAGCTGTTTGTTTTTCTTTTTTTGTTTAGGGTTTGGGGCACTTTACACTGTATACTTCTCCTGCACATTCAATCTGTATGTTCATGATTATGTTTTTTTTCATCTTTCAGCCGGATAGAGGAGCAAAGCGTCCCAGAGACTCTGAAGATGGAGCAGCAGGAAGAGAAGAGAACTCCAGAGGAGGGAAGCACCAGAAAGGCCTGAGCTCCAGGGAGTTGGCCAGACTGCGGGAGGCGGCGTTAGAAGGACGAGTTGACGCGAGAGACGCCGAGGATCTGACTGGGGACAAGAAGATGGTTTTAGAGAAACTGATGGACCAAGACGGCGAAGAACCTGAGGTGGGATGGAAATTATTATTATTAAAATACAACACAGGTTGTTGTTTCTTTTTACCTCTTAAAATACAGCGTCTCTATTTGAGCATGTTTCTTCATCATTCTCCCCAGAGAAGCACAGCTTGTTACAGCAACGCATGACTGCATCTTGTTATAATTCACTGAACCTTAATTGTCACCACTTGTTGACTCATTTCTAATTTGCCACCTCATTATATACTTTAAAAAGGCTTTTATGAGGTCCTAATGTTGTGTAAAAAAAAAAAAACATAATAGATTTATTTGCACAGTAGCAGTGGTCACACGTTCATAATTTCTTTGCTTAGTAAATGATAATAGAAAATCATCTGCAATACACTGTTGTGATTGCATGTTGTGTGGTCTAAAACTGGATTTTTACATATAAATGACATTTAAATTAGATTAGTTGTGTAGATGTTGAAGTTCTTCGTGGCAAATGTGGAGATGTATCTTTTGAAATTGTAACTAATCACATTTGTGATATTGGAGAGACAAGACAAGGTGAAAATGTGAAATAATCACATTCAGTGGTCGGCCATTGCCACTCGCTGTGGCAGTTAAGAATTGTTTCTCTGGTGACACACTGTAAAAAAAAAAACACGTTTCCTCTGAAAGCCTTCCTGTAGTCCAAAAAAAAAAAGAGAGAAAAGAAACAAGATCAACTGAGACAAGATTTGGTGCTAGATAACTACTAGGCCTGTGTTGAAAAAATCGATTTCCCAATTCAAAATCGATTCTCATATTTATTCCTAAAAATCGATTCATATGACTAAAGATCGATTTTTTTTTTGTTTATTATTTATTTATTTATTTTTTATTTTTTACTTATTTTTTTCTTTTTCTTTTATTTATTTATGTTTTTTTTTTCATCATTACGTTACAACTTTTGGTTATTTTTTTTGTTTATCCCCAAAAAAGGAATGTTTTGTTGAATACGAGAATAACTGGTGCCATGTTTTTGCCTTTTAAATATGTTTAAAGGTATGAAAACATTAAAGTGTTAGGTTATAATTGCATAAATTGTCTATATTTCATTAATTTATATACTGTCTTGGGGTTACATTTGCAAAAAATGCTAAAAACCAAATGCTCAAAAATTAAAAACCAAAATAGACCAAAAATGGAACAAATAAAAACAGAATGTGGGAAAAAATAAAACCGATTTCCTCCGTCTCTGTTTCCTCCCTGGATCTGTTTGGTAATTCTGACCCACATGATGTTTCTGAAAGCAGTTCTATCAGCATTCTGGGAGCTGATTGGTCCTTACAGCATCATTAGCTGCAATACTTGCTGTTTAATCTCAATATAATACTAGTATTAATATGTTGCAGAACTACAGTCATATAATTCATGCAACAGCTCAAAAAACAAATCAAATCTTGATAATCGATTCTGAATCTTAAGAATCGGAATCGAATCGATTCTTGACATTTGAATCGATCCCCAGCCCTACTAGAATGCACCGAAAAGGTAACTCTTTTCGAGTTTACCCAAATTACCCAAGCGTCTTCACTTCCAATTCCTCCATTGGTTATTCAGTTCTTATAATTCCAGCCTGCAACCTTTGATTCTCTCTGTCAAGAGCTTCTCAGACCCGTTCTGATCTCAGTCAGTTGACATTTCTCAGCTGGTCATTATTTCTCCATCAATTTTCAACTTTTAAGCCATTAGGAGGCCAAATACATTCTCCTTTTGATAAAATGTACTTAAATTTCCCAGACTGACAGAAATTATATGCTTTTCACATATAATTAAGGTCACACTGTTACTTCAACAGATGCCTTTAAGTGTGTGTGTGTGTGTGTGTGTATATATAAATAATATGCTTTTATTTCCATCTTTTTCCTTTCTCCTCGCCTTCACACAGGCGGAACTGGTCGATGAAAGCTCAGTGAAGAAAATGATCCTGACCTTTGAGAAAAGATCGTATAAAAATCAGGAGCTAAGGATAAAGTTCCCAGACAATCCAGAGAAGTAAGTATATTACAGCAGTGCACATCGTTTCACTTGTCATGTAACTTTGACTTCATTAAAACTCACTAACATACTGTATGCCAATTAAGGGAAATATGTCGGATGTTCTGAAGTTAATTACAGTTTTTTGGGCTTTCTACTGTGTTTCACACAGAACATTTCTCAGTAGTTAATCCGGAGACTGCTCAAATTAGGGAAAAGTTGAGGAAAAAGTACATAGTATCGTACTAACTAAGCTTTTTTTGTTTTTCAAACCAGATTCATGGAGTCTGAGCTGGATCTGAACGACATCATTCAGGAAATGCACGTGATCGCTACGATGCCAGATCTTTACCATCTGCTGGTGGAGCTTAACGCCGTCCACTCGCTGCTGGGGCTGCTCAGTCATGAAAACACTGATATCCTTTTACGTTCAGCTCTCTCTTTAATAGTTGGCCTTTAATAAGTTGTGCATTACATGTTCTTTCATTTACATAAAACCTTGCCATAAATTTGCAATTTAGTGGACATGAGTACGACCCACTTTATGAAATATGGAAAGTACAGCGATATTAAAGGATTTGGGGCTTTTTATCAGGATTTTTAACATTCATAAAACTATCGTGTGCTTTCTTTTTTAAATATGCTATGCATTATGTTTAGTAGATGTTAATCTATGAACAGAGGAAATTTAAAATAAATTGTGGGTAGGTGGGTGGTTAAAATTATTTATAAACATTTATTAAAACACTATTAAAAATTAGGCCTGTGTTGAAAAAAAATCGATTTTCAGATTCTGAATCGTTTCTCATATTAATTCCTAAAAATCGATTCTTATGTATAAAGATCGATTTTTTTAAATTTTTTTTTATTCTCACCATTTTCGGTGAACTTTAATTCCAGTACTCGGACACACAGTTTGTCGTGACATTTCTGAAAAATGACAGGTGCTTCATGGCAATATGTGTGCGTGGTGACAGAATAAATTAGATAAGCTAAAATGATTTGTTTACTGCATGAACTGTTGCAATTTCTTTCTTTTTTGCACTTTAAATGGATATTGAAAGGCCTGTTTGAGTTATTTATTTCTTAGTTATTTCACAATGATTATTGTGAAATTATTGTTTCACTAGTTATTTTACAGTCATATAATTCAGGCAACAGCTCAAAAAAATTTTAAATAACTAATAATTTTAAGCCAAATCAATATCGAATCGAATCAAATCATGATAATCGATTCTGAATATTAAGAATCGGAATTGAATCGGTTCTTGACATTTGAATCGATACCCAGCCCTATTCAGAATTACTGCAATAATAAAAAAGTTACAATAAAAAAATGTTTTTAGTGCTTATCTTGAACTAATAAAAAAGCAATGAGAGTACAATTATTAAGATTTCAACTACTTTGCCTGAATCTCAGAGTAAACTTTTTGGGTCCAACTGCATTGTGGGCTATGTGGTGCCAGGTTTTGACAAAAGTAGTTTGATTTGTTATAATCCCGATGAAGAAGTTCAGTTCAGTGCTAAATGAATGAAGTAGTATTGCCACACAGTCTTATTGTCCTAAACCTGTAGCACATGTTGCCATAGCCGTGGTGGACCTGCTACAGGAGCTGACAGATATCGACACACTCCACGAGAGCGAGGAGGGGGCTGAGGTGCTCATAGATGCTCTGGTGAGTGGAAAATCTACTTTTAGATTATAATAATGAGGCAATATCGGTGGATCAATACCGTCATTTTTCTCTCATCTAATGTCAATCGGTGAAATCTCCAGAGGAGAGTGGATTTTTATGCAGCATAACTGCATAACTGGTTGGAGTTTAACAGGTCCACTCCTCAGGTGCTTCACATAATATCTTGAAGGCAGAAGCTTTGCTGTTCCCAGGGGTGAGAAAAAGTCTGACCGTATTCCCATGACCTGTGGAGTCCCTCAAGGCTCGATCCTGGGACCACAGTTGTTCAACTTCTAAATTCTTCCCCTAACACCTTGTCCTAACTGCATGCGATGCGAGCGTCAGCGACAAAATCAATTCCATTGCTTTATTTTCTATTGGACTGTCCTAACTGGCCGCGAGCGCCGTTTTGAGCTGAACATTTGTCGGACGTCCTGCTTCTATTTTCTTCCTGTCGTTCACGTTGAAAGCGGTGTAGGAAACAGTCATGATGAGGAACGGCTGATCCAGTTAGTTGAAATGAGAAGTTATCTCTATGATTCCTCCTCATTTCACTACAAAAACCTCAATAAAGTGGCAGCTGCTGGAGGGAGATGGACAGAGAGCTGGAAGTTTTAGTGTATTTACAATCCATGTGATGTGAAAAAGGCATTGTGTGACATATGTTTGCGCGCACGTTATTCTTCGTTGCTGTTATGTGGCTGAAGGTAAACATGAGACGAAATGCGTGCAGTTAGGACACGGTGTTACTCTAACACCAGTCTGATGTTGTCGAGTGCACAGCTGATACGTACGTGACGTAACAGAACTGCATATTTACGCTTTCAGTGTGGACAGAGAGCGTCCGATGTCACGCAGTGCGACGCGATAGTTGGATGCTCGTATGCAGTTAGGACACGGTGTAAGGCAGATCATACATGAGAACAGTGTTGCTCACCACAGCTATGCAGATGACGGCCAGATTTACTTGGCTCTTTCACCAAGTGACTCTGGTCCATTAGACTCACTCTGGATGTGATAAAGCTCAAAACAAGACAACATAACAATTTGTTGCCCAACTTATCTATTGTAAACTAATTACATCAGAATGATAAAACCCGAGAACCACAATGACTACGTTTACATACAGTCAAAATTCGGGTTATTGCTAATATTCCGGTTACTGAAACATTCGGAATATTCCGTTTACATGGTGATTAATCATTCAGGATATCTGGATCAAACCAGCGACGCACGGAGAAAAAAATGACGCAATTCCCGTCATTTCCACTTCTTCTTCCTGTATCCAAATTCAAAACAAATGCTGCTTCGCACAACCTTTCTCTCACCTTCTTGTAAATCTTCTATCCCGGTACTTTCTACCGTCTACAAATCCAGAAATGTTCATATCCTTCATTACATTTATGAAGTGATTAGTCTCCTCCTGGTCTTGCGTTTCTCCGTGTTTATAAGAACTTCCTGGACTCAAAAGACCAGGATTCCTTGTGAACAGAACATGTGCAGAAAACAAATTCATGTTCCGTTTGATGGGGATATTCCATTAGGCATTTACATGACTGAATATTCAGGTTTTAAAAGGAGTAACCCAGGGGTCATTTTCAGGTTTTAAAAAACCGGAATATGAGCAAATTCCGGTTATTCAAAGGGGTTATTGGTGTTTACATGGCCGTGCAAATTCGGGTTATTGCCAATATTCGGCTTTGAAAAGGGTTATTGATGCATGTAAACGCAGTCAGTGTTTCGACTGATCAGATCTCTAGAAGGCTGTTGGGCAAAGTTGAATGTCCTGAACATGCAGAACCCCAGTCGCTGGTCAGACAGACATTTCCAATATGTCAATATGCTATCAATGCTATGTTTTTAAGATTTTCTGTAAAACACAGTTGCCAACTCAATTCTAGCATGACTGAGCATAAATGTGTGAGACTTGGCACCTGCGGTCTGTGACTTACCGCTCCAGATTCACGAGATACGAGAGTTGGAACAGCTTTCTGTAAAGTGTCACAAAAAACACAGCAACACAGTGACTAAATTACCTCTATTACTGTCCTGGAAAAGAAAAACTGCCTTCACCTAACCCTGCCTGTTTTCATTTTCAACCAAAAACACATTTTTCTCAAACATCTTGGGGAAATGAAGCAAAAACCTGCTGAAATACATTGCCCAGAGAATGTGACCACACAGGGATATGTGCCCTCTATTACCTCAAAAAGAGCCCATGTTGGAACTCAGCACCGTGAAAACCAAGGACCTTATCTATCGCCCGTGGCCACGGATATGATAATTCATCATAATTGCACTGTAGATAACTCAGAAAACATGGAAAACCATAATACGGCCTCTTCCATCACTTGGTCTTTTTAATGAATCAGAGGGAGAACTTCACTTGGCTCTTTTTGTCATGTAGATGTTGAGATGTTTTGGGGTTGTGATTATCTCTGTAGAGGTTTTATGGGCCCTTTTGCCATCAGTGATATATTAATACTGCTCACTATTTTATTTATACATCTAATCCTTCCTCAGTCACATCTGCCAAACATGAAAAAAAAAAATCAGTGTCAAGAACAGTCAGTCACATTGCTCTTCTAAACCAAAGCTTTAGAAAATGTGTAAGTTAGTTATTAAGCTTGTTTGTGGTCTACTTAACTGATTTACTGGCAGTTGAAGGTTAAACTCATACATTTATAGAGAGACTGGTACTTTTTTAGAGGAAGAAAATTACATTTCACCATGTAAAAACATGAACTTAAAGCAGCACAACGTAAATTTCAGCTTTTCTGAGCATCTTTTGGACAAAAGCGGTAGTGCTTTACCAGAATGAACACTACGTTTCCCATGAGCACCAGCGCGTACTGCCGGAAAGATCCTGTCCCGTCGCGTGCATTTGTTTTGAGAGAAGACGGGACACTTTTCTGTTTCACCAAGTGAACAGACGGAACGCAAAAAAAAAAATGATGTTAAACTGCTGGAAAGGAACTGGAATTTACCGGGATACCTTAAACAAGGAAGCCAGGGAGCGGTATATGGAGAAAATAATGATTATTAACGGTCTGGATCCATATGAAATCCCTACTAAAGAATGGAGCTCCTCGTCGGAGCGCCACTCTTTAGAAGGATTTACTGCCGCAGTTCTGCACAACCCACGTCTCCGGCTACCTTGTTTAGGAGTGTTTGGCAGCTGCTTTGGTAAATGTTTGACTCGCCATGTGTTTCAATAAATTAGTATAATAGTACAACATACACTAATTTTTTGTACTGTATTCATATCGAGAGCACTCGATATATTACAAAATAATTACAAAATATTCTAATTTTCTGAGACAGTCATGTACCTGAATATCCCATGTTTATCGGTTCAGAGCAGTAATATGGCAATATAAACGGCATGAGGGCGAGTGGGTATCACTCTGCCATTCATCATTCTATCAAACACTAACCCGCTGACTTACAGCAGGAAAAGTGGCATTGAGGGGAAAAAAAACTCTCTTTCCAAACTTTGTTTCCTGTTTTGTTTGCAACTGAGCATACAGTGAATCGCTGTAAATGCATTTTGTGCTTGAAAATCTGATCATTCCGGGCGATTCTGTGGGTGAAGTAGTAACTCGGTGGCTTCCCTCTCAGGATAAAGGTATAATATACAAACAGTCCATTTAACGGGCCTTGGAAAGCCCATAACCTCAGCGTTTTTGCAGCGGCTTGGCGGAGAAGCAGTTTCAGGGCAGCAAAGGTTGGTTGATTCCATTTGTCTTGTGCTGTAATGTCGGCACCTCCTCTGTCCTTGCCGCCTAAAGGCCAGGTGCTGTTCTTGATAAGATAAATCAAAATGATTCACGATGCTCTCAGTGGTTCATAAATCTGTTTTCACTGTCTGTCTTCTTTCATCTGTAATAGTACTTTTATCCTTCCTGCCGGCAACAACGCCCCCCCAAAACTTTGTTTGGTTATGATGAGCCTCCAATCTCGACTTGACTGATAACATTTGGTTCTTGTCAGACCTTCTTTCAATACATCCATGTTTCCTCAGCCATGACATTGACCTAATAGTGAGCCATCAGTCTGTCATGTCTGTTTTTTTTCTACATTTCTTTTGACTATTTCTTTGTGTCCCTTTTTTAAAAAGAAAAAAACGAGTTGCATAATGTTGCAAAATTTAGAGAGGTTCAGAATCAGAAAAGGGTTTATTGCCAAGTTTGTTAACACACACAAGGAATTTTTTGTGGTGATTGGTGCAATAAAATAAAAATATAAAAATATTTAAAAAAAGCTGACAGTCTTCCAACAATGGAATGATGTGAGATTTAAAAGGGAAGTTTTTTCTTTCTTCAGAATAACCATGAGCACCATTAACCATTCAGGGTTCATACGTTTTGAAAAAACCTGGAAAAGTCATGGAATTTGATCATTTTCAAGGCCTGGAAAAGTTTTGGAAACACGAGTTCACCCCAAAAGTTTTGGAAAAGTCATGGAATTTCTTTTTCTCACTTAATGATAAGATTTATTAATAACAGCCTATAAGGTAGATTTAAAATTGATCAATAAATATTTCATATTGAAAAGTGCTTATTCATTTTTCAGACCCTATTACCTCAGAAACATTTATGCCTCGTGAATTTCGTCAGTTATTTGTTCTTTAATGTGATGTGCAATATTAGATTACTATACTACATATACTACAACATATTGCTGGTATATCAATGTTAGTTTAAACAAATGTTTATTTTGTATAAAACCATAATTGTCATTAGATCTCCACTGTGGTGACTTTTGACATAGTTTTATTCCTATATTTCATTCATACATTGATGTTTTAGAGGTCATGTATAGTCATGGAAATTTGTTGGTTAAAATGTGTATGAACCCTGACCATTGCCAGTCATACGTCATATTACACACACGTTTATTATTTTTGGTCTTGTGTTGGTTTTAATGACCACCCTGACTGAAACCTGCCCTGTTTTCAGCTGGAGGGTCAGGTGGTCGCCCTGCTGGTGCAGAACATGGAGCGACTGGACGAACTGGTGAAGGAGGAGGCTGATGGCATCTATAACACACTGGGTAAGGAAATATATGACATAACTGAATGCGTTTCCTTATACAGTAATCACTCGTTTTTCACGTTGGTTACGTTCCAAAAAGAACCGGTGATAAGTGAAATCTGCGAAGTAGCAACCTTTTTTTTTTTTTTACAATTATTATACAAGGCTTCAAATTGCGGAGATCAGCACCGCCCACCGCGACCCGAGTTATTGGATTTGAATGGGAGAAAATGAAAAATGATTATGTAAAAAAATACAATAAGTACAGTAGGACAAATGGTGACTTGTGCGTATTTCACTGCTCTTCTGATGCTGCTGCTTCCTACGACGGAGTATTAGGGCCAAACTAAGAAAAAGGAAATTACGAAAATAAAGTCGTAAAATTACGAGAATAAAGTTGTAATGTTGCGAGAATAAAGTCGTAATATTACGAGAATAAAGTCGTAATATTATGAGAATGAAGTCGTAATATATTGAGAATAAAGTCGTAATATTACGACTTTATTCTTTATTAGAATAAAATCGTAATATTAAATATATTATAAATATATAAATATAACTTTACAAGATGCTCAATATTCAACATTTTAACACACCCTTCCTGTTAGTTCTCATAAATTACGACTTTATTCTCGCAATGTTACGACTTTATTCTCGTAATGTTACGACTTTATTCTATTACGACTTTATTCTCGCAACATTATGACTTTATTCTCGTAATTTTACGACTTTATTCTCATTATATTATGACTTTATTCTTGTAATTTCCATTTTTTTTTTTTTTTGACTTAGTTTGGCCCTAATACTCCGTCGTAGCAACCTGACTCGCTCTGTAGCGTCTTTTTCTTCTAAAACCTGCGGTGCAGGTGTGTTTTTTCCAGAGAAGAACATAGTTATGGGTCGTTGTTGTCGCTCTTTGTTCTTCTTATAAACCGACATGCCACCATCGATTATATCTGAGAACTGTAATGAACGATTCATCAAAGGCTCCCGTTCTTGAGCTGCTGCTGAAGCTCATTGGTCGTTCTCATCACTGTTGCTAAGCAACCAACGTTATTGACACAGGAAGTGAAGAAGCAGAGAGACTGTTTGACCAATCAGAATGCAGAACACGATGCAAATCTGTGAAGCAGCGAGACGTGAAAGGTGAACCGCGTTATAGCGAGGGATTACTGTATTGAATTTATGGAAAAGGAAACACGAAATGGTGTAATATTTTTTTCCCAGTATCTGTGGGTCAGCTCTGGGTGCTACAAGTTCCTGCCACAGACCAGAGACGTGCATGTTGGGTGTATTGATGAATGTAATTTGGCCAATGGTGTCGGGACTCAGTTGTCTGCCAGTTTTAGCCCTGTGATGAAGTGGTGAACTGTCGGTAATGAATCCCACCTCCGACCCAGTGTTAATTAGGCAGATTATGCCCCCCCCCCCCCCCCATCTCCATCCCTGCCTAACAAAGGATATTGAGCTAAATGGATATATACAAAGGGAGAAAAAAAAAGTCAAACACTAATATGCCGTTGGAACGCCTTCAGCTTTGATTACGGATTCATTCGCTGTGGTATCAGTCCGATAAGCTTCTGCAATGTCACTAGATTTATTTTTGTCCAGAGCTGCATTCATTTTTGTATTGAGATCTTGTATTGCTGATGGGAGAGTCTCGATATGAATGCTCTCTAGTAAATCTTTTTTCCGATCACCCTGACTGATAAGCGGTTTTCTTAAGGCTACACAGCTGTTTAGTCCCTTGAGTTGAGTCCCTTCTCATCGCGCATGTGGAAATATTCCTAGTTTCACTATAAAACATAGCCATGACTTCTACTGTTTCTTCCTTAGGATTTGATGTCACCAAACGTTCAAGTGACTGCTGATCACAATCATTTAAGGTGTCTGTTTTCTTCCTTGAAGATGATGGTTCCAGTATTGAATAATGCATTGGACTAGTGAAGCACTGAATGTTTGGTAACCGAAATTGTTCGGCCGAAAATAGCAAAAAAACACTTTCGGTGGTCGGTGGAATAAGTGGGGAAAAAACCGAACAATTAATAACGGCGTGTTTAGATGACGCAAAAGAAGTGGATAAAACAAAATAAAAAAAAAAGAAAATCAATTTCCCATATTAATACTTGTATGGGAGAGAGATTGATTTTCTTTTTCTTTATTTTGTTTGGCTTATGTTACAGTTTTTCAGCAGTCAGTTATAGGCCTAATGTAAGCTCAAAGATGGTCAAAAAAATGTATTTTGCTAATTTATTTATTTTAAGTCTTTTTATTTAAGTTAAGTTTTAAGTTAAGTTTGGAATACTTAAAAATGCGGGGAAATTAAAAAATGTTCAGTTGTTCATGTTCAATACCTTTTCAGTAACTTTCTACCTTGCAATTTTGTAAAATATTTTTTTCTTTGAAAAGCATGCCTAAAGCACATTTATTTGATTTATGCAATGGTGAAAAAATTGGCAAAATAAATGGAAAAACTGCGAAGAACCATGTTCGGTATATTATTCGGTATTCGGCCAAGTGTTTGTTATTATTTTCGGTTTCGGTTTCGGCCAGAAACTTTCATTTCGGTGCATCACTACGTTGGACAGACAGCTCTTAACCCAGTTGTAGCAGTTTAAAGAATCTCCTCAGATGTTTTCTTTGCTTGATGCATAGAATGCATGAATAGTTTGACCCCTCTGAAACAGATCAGCATCACTTGACATACGTGTTTGTTTAAGAAAAGTTGAAATGTTGAGAAAAAAGTCGAAATGTCGAGTAAAAAGTCGAAATGTCGAGATTAATGTTGAAGTACAATTTTGAGAAAAAAGTCAAAATGTCGAGAAAAAAGTCAATGTCCAGAAAAAAGTCGAATTGTCGAGAAAAAAGTCGAATTGTCGAATTGTCGAGAAAAAAGTCGAATTGTCGAGAAAAAAGTCGAATTGTCGAGAAAAAAGTCGAATTGTCGAGAAAAAAGTCGAATTGTCGAGAAAAAAGTCGAATTGGCGAGAAAGAAGTAGAAATGTCGAGAAAGAAGTCGAAATGTTGTGAAAGAAGTCGAAATGTCGAGTAAAGAGTTGAAATGTCGAGATTAATGTTGAAGTACAATTTCGAGAAAAAAGTCAATGTCGAGAAAAAAGTCGAAATGTCGAGAAAAAAGTCAAGATTTTGTGAAAGTAGAAATGTCGAGAAAAAAGTCCATATGCCGAGATTAAAAAGGAAAAGAAAAAGGAAGAAAAAAAGAGGAAGAAAAGAAAAAAAGAGAAAAATGGAAATAAATAAATTGTTTAAGAAATGAGAAGCTCCTCGCTGTATCAGTAAGGGTTTAATAACTTGTTTCCAGCTGAAACATAATCATCCCTGCAATAATTATCCAATGGATGGCTCCTATTTATTTGCTTAGTTAGATCCAGGTGGTAACTTTTCTTTTCTTTTTTTTTTGTTTTTGGATGGGCAATGTAGATTAATTGAGAAATGTGTCCTTTTTTAAATGGTTGTCATCTGTGTGTCATTACAGTATCTATAAATGACCACATGCAGCAGCTTCATCTCCTGATCTGATCTGCTGCGTTTGCTGATATTATTTCTTAAGCTTGTCTGATATTATTAAGCTTGTCTGATAACTTATGTAAGTTAATCCAGTGAGACCTCATATAATATGTTTTCATAGTGTTTTCAGGCTTTTACAATCCTGCATTTTGAGTTGTTTTAGGCAATATTTTTCATTAAATGTAACTGCGTCTTAACACATGGCGAGCAACCATGTGTGTTAATACACACATGGTTGCTCGCCGCATGCGTTGTGCAGGATGTGCAAAGTGTTTGGCAGGTGAGAACAAATGTTGTGAAGTAAGAATACTTTCAGCAGCAGAAATGTCTTTAAGCTTTTGTCTTTTCTAGGCATCATGTTCCCCTTATTGATTTAGTATAGGTTTTATGCCAGATGCCTTTCCTGACACAACCCGTCCTGGTTTATCTGGGATTGGAACTGGCACCGGGAGTGGCCGGGCCAACACGAGGTTCAGTGCCCTGCGAAGGGATGGGAGGATCGATCCAGCAAAGCTTTTCAAGCTGAAGAGAAATCCAAATCAAATCGATGTTTGTTGTGACCACCCTGTATCTTCAGGGTAGCACAGGGGCCGGCAACCCAAAATGTTGAAAGAGCCGGATTGGAACAAAAACACAAAAAACAAATATGTCTGGAGCTGCAAAAAATGAAAAGTCTTGTATAAGCCTTAGAATGAAGACAACACATGCTGCATGTTTCTATATTAGTTATAACTTGGGGAAGATTTTTTTTTTTCATTATGCACTTTGAGAAAAAAGTCGAAATGTCGAGAAAAAAGTCGAAATGCCAAGATTAATGTTGAAGTACAATCTTGAGAAAAAAGTCGAAATGTCGAGAAAATAGTCAAAATTTTGAGAAAAAAGTCGAAATGTCGGGATTAATAATGAAGTACAATCTCGAGAAAGAAGTCGAAATGTTGAGAGAAAAGAGGAATGTCGAGAAAATAGTCGAAATGTCGAGGAAATAGTCAAAATTTCGTGAAAAATGTCAATTTCGAGAAAAAAGTCAAAATGTCGAGAAAAAAGTCAAAATGTTGAGATTAATGTTGAAGTACAATTTCGAGAAAAATTTCAAGAAAAAAGTCGAGGAAATAGTCAAAATTTTGTGAAAAAAGTCGAAATGTCGATTAAAAAGGAAAAGGAAATAGGAAGGGAAAAAAGAAGAAAAAAAGAAAAAAAAAAAACGAAAAAAGAAGAAAAAAAGGAGAAAAAAAAGAAGAAAAGAAAAAAAAAGGAGAAAAAAAAAAGGAAAATGAGTCAAACATTTTTGAAAAAGCTCCATGGATCCACTAGGGCGGCACTAAAGAGCCGCATGCGGCTCTAGAGCCGCGGGTTGCCGACCCCTGTTGGCTCTAGCATAAAGTTAGGCTCAACAGTTTTTGAAAGAACCGAGCTGTTTCCACGCTCGGCTCCTGCAGCTACGGTCCTAAATGTTGCTCGTTTCTTTGTGCATCTTTAAAAGAGCCTGACCTGCACACGTTGACACTCCCGTCCGTCCGCTCTGGCGTCGGTGCCAGGGACAGATGGGAGAGATGTCACTGGTGCAGCATCACAGACTGGTGTTGGGTTGCCGTGCTCAGTGTTGTCACGTTGTTTGACCTGTGACGTGGAGCTGCTGTGCACAAACTCATCTCAGGAGGAGAGCTTGGCTGTTTCCCACCCAGGTTTTCTCATGCACACCGGTTTGTTTCAGTTAGTGCTTCAACGCACATGTGAGACTGATGATCATTAGCATTTGTTTGGTCAGTCACACACCTGACTATCATCCTGCAACGTTTCTGACGTTGTATCGTATACCCAGAAGAACTGAACTCATTTATTTGTTTATTAATTATATGGATCTTTCTCTTTTCACACTTTGCTATGAATAAACTGATAAAACGTAAGCAGTAATATTTTATTTTCTTTAAGAGCAGTCTTACTTTGCAGCATTTTTCACACCTGCCTAAGTTTTTTCGCTCATTACTCCGTTTCCTCCTCTTTCACTGCCAATATTGAGAGAAAAAAATGTGCAGGCAGGCTTATGCATGTGTGGGCACGTACTTTTTACTGATACAGTGTCCAAACTTGTGAGAGGTGGAGTACACTTCTGACATTTATCTGACTCTGCATTCAACAAACACAACTATGAAGGTATAAGCTTCATGGTATGGAAGGCACTTCAACTGTACTTCAACTGCTGCAAAGCTTTTGTGCATGAATTTAAATTCAAAGCATGAGGGAGAGAGATCTGGGAGAAATCTGGGACATTCGGTGCACAGGCAGGTGCTGCAGAGATTCCGGTTCTATACCGCACTTTGGATAAAAATAGCAGCTCAGTTGAATATTCTGAGTGGGAACATTTGATAAATCTGGGCTTGTTTAATTCAGAAACATGATGAGCCCCTCCTGAGGGAGCAATGGCTGTAAGGAGCGCATAAGCCCGAGTTCTGGACAGTGCAGTGACAGGGAGTCCTTGTGGATTTCAGTTTGACATCATACAGAGGGCATTAACTTTATTTGTGTTGTTGCAGCTTTATCATTGTCTTTCTTTACTCTCAGCAACAGAAAAAGTTGTCAACAGCTGCTTTAAAAGTTTTTTTCAGAAAGTCTTGCTTGTGTTTGTTCTCTCAGATGTAAGTCGCTTTGGATAAAAGCATCTGCTCAATGACAGTAGTAATAGTATTAGTCTTGAGGTACCTTTGCTTTATTAGGGCCTGAGCACTTACAGTCCGAAGGCCCTATTGTATCTGTAGGAATTTTCCTTGTTTTTTTTTCCTTCTTCCGACGAAATGAGGGCCTTTTTGCCCCCCTAAACGAGCCCCAAAAGTCACCAAATTTTGCACCAAGTCAGGCCTGGCGAAAATGTTTATATTTAATGGTTTGCATTAATGGGCGTGGCCTAATGGCTCAACAGCGCCCCCTAGAAAACTTTGTGCCTCAAGCCCCACAATACGGTTTGACGTACATGCACGAAAATCGGTACACACCTGTATCAGTACACAACTTAAAGAAAAGTCTCTGGCCGCCATGGCCGAAACCAAACAGGAAGTCAGCCATTTTGAATTAATCGTGTAATTTTGGCGAAATTTATGCCATTTCTTAAGCCGCTTCGCCCGAACCGCAACGTGCACCCAGGTGTGTTATACATCAAAATGTGCGTCTCCATCCTGCGACGACGCGCATTACTTTTCTCAGTCAAAAGCGTTACCGTGGCGACGATAGACGCCAAAAAGCACGCCCACCCTTCATCTAATTGGTCCATACAGATAAAACTTTGTGCCTCAAGCCCCACAATACGGTTTGACGTACATGCACGAAAATCGGTACACACCTGTATCATGTCACAACTTAAAGAAAAGTCTCTTGGTGCCATGGCCGAAACTGAACAGGAAGTCGTCCATTTTGAATTAATCGTGTAATTTTGCCGCAATTTATGCCGTACTACCGTACTTGGTAGTATGTGGAAGTGGGAAATGTCAAACATTAAAGTGTGGCTGTTGAACTGTACAGTCTGGCATAGTTTATTGCTTTTATACTGCGATTGGTGCCAAGTACGATTTAAAACAGCTTTTTAAACAGAAATATGTCACTAATATCAGTTTTTTCCACTGCCAAACACGTGAATATATTGTATATACAGTGTTGAATCATACTTCTACTGATAACTTCTGCATCCTACGTTTCCTGAAGGCAACATGACTGAGGAACGTCCCCCGCCTTCTCTGTTATGCTGTCACTCATGATGCCACGCACCTCTCAGTTGATGCCACGCCCCCCACGCCAGATCAGGGCCAAAAGTCTGAAACTGAAAAAAAAAGATCTGAAACTGAAAAAAATTTTTTTTGAAACTGTAAAAAAATAAGTTCATGATCAAAACTTGAATTTTCAGGTTCAAATTTTATTTTCAAATTAGCAAAACGTTTGGCCTTGATTTGGCTCCATAGAGTATAGCTAAATGCAAAAAAGATTCATTCATTTGATAGCCCTAAATGTGCAAGGCAGTTAGAAGAGTCTTGGTTTCTGCTGCTCGGCTCTTTCAGCGTTGAATGAGTCTGCTGAGGTGATTTCTGTTTCTTTGTTGCCAGATCCAGGCTGAGTGTCGGGAGGGCTGTTTAGGTGCGTGTGTTTGGCACTATCTATATGGCTGGTATCATGGGAGCGGCACTTCTGCATCCTCTGATCAATCATTATGCACTTCGAGGAAAGAAGTCGAAATGACGATATAAAAGTCGAAATGTCAAGATTAATGTTACAAAGTACAATCTTGAGAAAAAAGTCAATGTTGAGGAAAAAAAGTCAAAATTTTGAGAAAAAAGTTGAAATGTTGAGAAAAAAGTCAAGATTTCGAGAAAAAAGTCGAAATGTCAAGATTAATGTTACAAAGTACAATCTTGAGAAAAAAGTCGAAATGTTGAGAAAAAAGTCAAAATTTCGAGAAAAAAGTCGAAATGTCGAGATTAAAAAGTAAAGGAAAATGAAAAAAAAAATAGAAAAAAAGAAGAAAAGAAAGAAAAAGGAGAATAAAAGGAAAAAAAAGAAGAAAAAAAGGTCAAACATTTTTGAAAAAGCTCCAGGAGCCACTAGGGCGGCGCTAAAGAGCTGCATGCGGTTGCCGACCCCTGCTCTAGAACATGTGTGTGTTTTTGATTTTTAATCACAGATGGGGTTAATTGAAGAATAAACAGAGAGAGATTTTTCTAATGAAGCACAACAAAGAGCCTTTTATGGGGTCGACTTACTTAAACTTCAGATTTTTCTTAAATTAGTTCACGGAGTATAGCTAAATTCAAAAAAGATGCAAAAAAGATTCATTCATTTGATAGCCCTAAATGTGCAAGGCAGTTAGAAGAGTCTTGGTTTTTGCCGCTCAGCTCTTTCAGCGTTGAATGAGTCTGCTGAGGTGATTTCTGTTTCTTTGTTGCCAGATCCAGGCTGAGTGTCGGGAGGGCTGTTTAGGTGCGTGTGTTTGGCACTATCTATATGGCTGGTATCATGGGAGCGGCACTTCTGCATCCTCTGATCAAGCGTGTGTGCGTGTGTGTGTTGTGTCTGAGACAGACGGAGTTATCAAGGGAGCTCTCCAGGCTTGAATAAGCCTTTTGTCTGTGTTGGCTGCTTCAGTTCTGGGCCTGCCGTCCTCCAGGACGCTGTCTGTCTGCTCTGTTTGAAACACTGATAAAGGGCCTTCGTCTTCCTCCCTCCGCACCTTCCCACTCCATCCCAGCCTCACTTCTGTTTCTCCTCCATCGTTTCTCTGTCATCTATAGTCTTCTTTCTCCAGATGTTCCTTTTTTGTCACATTTAGTTTCTCTTCTATCGCGACAGCCTCTCCTCCTTTCATGATCTCACTCACTCATATCTGAGGTTTCTAATTTACTCGCTTTTTCACATCCTTCATCTTTTTGTCTTCACTTTGCTTGTCCCTCCTCTCGGCTTTTCTTTTCCTCGTGTTTGTCTGAGTTCTCTCTCCTCCCCCGTTTCATGACCATCTTCCAATTTGTCTGTGCTCTTCCGCTTTCATCTGCTCTGATAGAGAGATCAAGTGGCAGAAATGGTGTTCTAATGACAAGATTAGAAGAAGCTGGGACAGAAATGAGACAAGCCCTCTGTGCAAAGATTACTGTCACATCTCCTCGTTAGAAGTTCATTTGGACTGATGAAGTGTTTTGATACTGGCATTTGAATAAAGAGAACTCGACCAAAGCGGCCTCGTGTGATAAGACAAGACACACAAACATACAATAAACATCCACCAGCTTTCAGTAACTGTCTTTATCCTTTCCATAAGAGGCTGCAGCCCAATCACAGCTCACACTGGCCAAACTGGGGAGGAGATTATGTGCCAATCCCAATACACCCCCTACTTTCTACCACTACCCCTAAAATTCAAGCCACAAATTTTAGGGCTCTGGAAATCTTCCCTGGGCCCTTTCCCAATACTCCCACTACCCCTACTTTTCAGCACCACCCCTAAATTTTGCTTGCTACGTCACTGCGTGGTTTACGTTCGGGTACGTAAGCGACTGTGTAGTTACGTTTGCACAAACGTCACACCATGTCAGGAAGCCCAGAGATAAAAGCTGTTTTAATTTCAGCTGTAGCGCTGTTAATATGCCACTTCATTAAGTTTTAATATTTTTTCAGGCGTAAAAGTAAACGTTAAGATCCCCAACCTGAGCTCAGTTTATCCAAATAACGCCTGTTAAGAAATTTGCTCCGATGTTTTCGGGATGAGAAGAGCCGCCGGCTCGGAAGCTGATTTATGGTTCCGCGTTAAATCGACGCAGAGCCTACGGCGCGCGTCGCCGTGTAACCTACGCCGTAGGCTCTCCGTTGGTGTAACGCGGGACCATAAATCAGCCTTTATTCTGGCGTGATCTTTGCAACAACGGGCAAACGAGTGATTATGTACATTCACTGAGTGAATATTATGAAAGTAAAATATATATTTCTCGCTAGAAATGTAATGAAAACGCATTTTTATGCAGAAACTAGCTCAAAATATTGATTTTATTCACAAAAAAATAAGAAATGTCCGCCATGTTTTTTTTTTCTTTATTAATTCCGCAAATGACGGCGTAAAGCATTCTGGGAAAATTTTCTAGCCCTCGTACAGCTAGTGTGCATCTGAAAACCCTTGCTCCGTAGGGATAGATTGATACGCACTAGCCCTCATTTTCCCCACTCCCCCTACATGCAAAGAGGAATTGGGACACCACTGCCCTCACGGGAACGCGCAAAATTTATGGGTAGGGATGAAAAGTAGGGGTAGTGGGAGGTTGGCACTGGACCTTTGTTGTCCTTGAAGCAGAAGGGGTCTGGCACGTGAAATTGCTTGGGATTGTTCCGAGCTGGTGGCTCTCGGCAGGACGCTGAGCCCCACGTTTGCCCCGTTCACTCATAGTAGGGTCTCAAGTTTTGATTCACCAAATCAAAACACAGAACATAATGTATTGTAACGTCGCTTGTAGTGGGAAAAGTTGAAAGGGCAAAAGGTATCCTAATTTCTGCGTCCACATCTCAGAAAACGCTGAAACCTGAAAACTGTATAATTATATACCTCACCCTTTAGATCATGTGTGTGTTTTTGTTTTTTAATCACAGATGGGGTTAATTAAAGAATAAACAGAGAGATTTTTCTAATGAAGCACAACAAAGAGGCTTTCATGGGGTCGACTTACTTAAACTTCAGATTTTTCTTAAATTAGTTCACAGACCTACATTTAAAAAAAAAAAGAAAATTGTAAATAAATTGAAGCCATTCTTATTAGGGCCCGAGCACGAAGCACGTGCGAAGGCCCTATTGTATCTGTAACATTTTTATATATTTTTTTCTCGTTTTTCTTCTCACGAAATGAGGGCCTTTTTGCCCCCCTAAACGTGCCTCAAAAGTCACCAAATTTTGCACGCAAGCCAGGCCTGGCGAAAAATGTGCTATTTAATGGTTTGCATTAATGGGCGTGGCCTAATGGCTCAACAGCGCCCCCTAGAAAACTTTGTGCCTCAAGCCCCACAATACGGTTTGACCTACATGCACGAAAATCGGTACACACATGTATCATGTCACAACTTAAAGAAAAGTCTCTTAGCGCCATGGCCGAAACCCAACAGGAAGTCGGCCATTTTGAAATAATCGTGTAATTTTGGCGCAATTTATGCTATTTCTTCAGACGCTTCTTCGCCCAAACCGTAACGCGCACCCAGGTGTGTTATACACCAAAATGTGCGTCTCCATCCTGCGACGATGCACATTACTTTTCTCAGTCAAAAGCGTTACCGTGGCGACGATAGACGCCAAAAAGCGCGCCCCCCCCCCTTCATCTGGTTGGTCCATATCTGATAGTTCCTACTTTCTGCCATAACTTTTGAATGGTTTGATATAGAGAGTCGTGGGTGGTTTCATCCACTAACTGTCCAGGCCTGAAGAATCTACATGAAGTCATACAAGCTTCCACTGCAGCCTGAACGTGCACAAGGGTGCAAGGGCCTGTTCATCGCTGCTTGCAGCTTTAATTTTCTTTAAAACAGCTTTTCTCCAATCAGTGGCACAATGGGATGATGTTTCACATTTACCCACATTTTCACATTTATCACCGTGCTCCTGTGTGTGGCGGCGCCGGCGTACCGTGAACACTTTGTCCACCTTCTTTAAATAAATCATAACTCTTATATCAGGTGATTTATGATTCTGGCCTGAACCAGTGATGTACGTCTGCTGCAGACGGGCACCCTCATACTTTTGGTCATTATCAATGCGTTTGGTTGTTTCATGTCTTTTATTTAAATGTTGTTTTTATCATTAAAACATTTTTTCAAATGTATTTTTATTGGAGTGCAAACAATAAATATGATTATATCCGGTATTATGGGGTTAACCCTTGTGCTTTCTTCGGGTCAAGGAGGGAGGAAGGAAGGAAGGAAGGAAGGAAGGAAGGAAGGAAGGAAGGGAGAAAAGGAGGGAAGGAAGGAAGGAAGGGAGAAAAGAAGGAAGGGAAAAAAGAAGGAAGGAAGGAAGGGAGAAAAGAAGGAAGGAAGGAATGGAGAAAACAAGGAAAGAATGTACGAGGGGAAAAAAGAAGGAAAGAAAGGAGTAAAGAAGGAAGGAGAGAGCAGGAGGAAAGAAGGATAGGATAATTAGGTACAGTAATTTTGACCCAAAGACAGTAAAAGGGCTCAGGGGATAATAAAGTATATTCTGTTTTCTTCTCAACCACGGATCATCAGCCTGATGGTTTTTATGGCTGATTTTAGAGTTTTGACATTGTTTCTGTTGTGCAGCCATCGTGGAGAACATGGCAGAGTTCCGGCCCGGCATGTGCACCGAAGCCGCGCAGCAGGGACTCGTGCAGTGGCTGCTCAAGAGAATCAAGGTAGGAGCTCCAGGTCCACTCATCACGTTCCTGCACATTTGATATTCACACGGCCTGTCGTTATTAGAATCACTGACATCTGGAACTGATGTGTAGGCCTACGTTTGCAGAGAAAGTCCAAGATCAAGCTCAAACGCTCAACTTTGTCAATATTTGAGTCTCATATTTAATACAAGGAGAATATTTTTGGCTCTGATCAAAAGCCTCGAACCTGTAATTGACCATCACAAACAGTTATTTCTTGTAGAAACGCTTCATTAAAATATGCATCTCCCACCTATTATTTCTGTTTTCACACTGCTGGTTTGTTGTGAATAAAATAAATGAAGCTATAAATATGTTTAGTTATTCCGCGCGCCCGTTATTTACACTGCATGAGGCAGAATCCGAATGAAGCAGGTCTCTGCTTGAGGTTTCTAAATGCAGATTTTTATGTGGAATACATGGTGCTTTTCCAATTCTCTGGAGAGCAGAGTTTCTCAGGATGAGTGGTAATTAGAGTTCGGTCTCTTCCCCTCTCAGGCAAAGATGCCGTTTGATGCTAACAAGCTGTACTGCAGTGAAATCTTGGCCATCTTGCTGCAAAATAACGACAGTAAGTGTGCCTCACTAAACGCTCCACGGCTTCAGAATTATATTACTTTATCTTTGACTCCCTGTTTTCTGTTTTCATCCTTTCCTTTTCTTAAATTTTTGCACATCTAGTCTCTGTTACCTTTCCTTCCATGTCACTTTTTTCCTTTTTTTTTTCCCATTTTCATTTTCTTTGTCTGCCTTTTTCTCTCATTTTCCTGCAGTATGTTTTGATTTCGTGTTACCTTTGATGTTCCTGCGAACCCGGCAAAGCTTCAGATAGCCACGGGACTATCGGGTCCTCGGACAGGTTCTCATTAACGCTACCAGTCACGTTGATATGCAGTTGGAGTAGAGTCTCGTTTTTACACTCCTTCCCTTATTTCTCACCCGCGCTGTCTCTATTCATAAACGATACCGAGGAGTCTACAGGTAGAAAATATTATTCTCCAAGAAACAAGTGGAACCTGTCATAAATAATGTAGGTTATTTAATATTCAATTCAATTTTATTTATATAGCGTCTAATACAACAACAGTTGTCTCTAGACGCTTTCCAGAGACCCAGAATATGAACCCCCGAGCAATTATTACATAAACAATGGCAGGTAAAAACTAGTGGGGGAAAACCTTAAGCCAAACAGTGGCAAGAAAAAGTGCCCTTTAGGAGGGAAGAAACCTTGAGCAGGACCAGGCTCATAAGGGGGGACCCTCCTGCCGAGGGCCAGACTGGGGGGTCGGGGACGTCAGCAGCACACAGCAGGCAGGTGGAAGCAGCAACGGGATGACCGGGGGTGGGGACAGCAGGCAGGTGAAAGCAGCAACAGGATGACCGGGGGTGGGGACCGCAGGCCAGCATGCAGCTCCCGAAGCTCCGGCCCAATCATCAAGTCCCAGGTTGGGGTGCAGGGTCGGGGAAAGGTTGAGAAGGGGCAGGGCCAGGGAGAGGAGTCTTGAGGGACGAACCTTCTCCCCCACCCAAAAGGGGCCGTTACCCTGCCCCTCTCACTCCCACGCTGCAGGATCCGGTGTTTTACATTCAGAGATGCTCTTCGCCACCGGCAGAGGATGCTGCACCATGTACCAAAGAGAAAAAAGAGAAGAGAAGGGGGGGCCAGCACAAGAAACTACAGGAGCGACTCTGACACACTAGAGTTTACACTACCTAGAGATTTACCAACACCAGCTAGAGGTTTACTAAACACTAACTATAGGCTTTACTGAACAGAAAGGTTTTAAGTTTAGTTTTAAAGGTGGAGGTGGTGTCAGCCTCCTTAACCCAGATTGGAAGTTGGTTCCAAAGTAATGGTGCCTGATAGCAGAACGCCCGCCCTCCAAATCTACATTTAGATACTCTAGGAACTACGAGTAAACCTGCACCCTGAGAACGGAGAGCTCTGCCAGGAACATAAGGCACTATCAGGTCTTGCAAATAATGCGGAGCTAAGCCATTTTGGGCTTTATACGCAAGTAATAAAATTTTAAATTGGATTCTATATTTTACGGGTAACCAATGGAGCAACGCCTGCTCTCTCCTGTCTCTCCTCGGTCTCTCCTGCTGATTCCTGTCAGTACTCGTGCTGCTGCATTTTGGATCAGCTGGAGCCTATTCAGCAAATTACTTGGACATCCTGCTAACAACACATTACAGTAATCTAGTCTAGAAGATACAAACGCATGAACTAGTTTTTACTAGTTTTAATATTGTCAGTGGGCTGGTGTTAGAATGCCTGTATTAACTCCTTAGAGTGCTATTTTCAATATAAGATGTAAAAATCAGCAGAAATATGTCGTAGTGAGGTCCACAAGACTCGAGCAGAGGATGTATATGTTTTTATTGGCCTCATGTTTCCTCACTGACCCCTCTGGAGGTTTGTCACTGCAGATTTGCGTTATGATCATCATCACATGCCTTTTAACGTACCATTATTTATCATGTTAGGCAATTTTTTTTACTGCTTTCTCTCCTCCCTGGTCCCTAAATGTCTTCTTTTGTTTTTGCATAGAACCCTCTCGGTGTATTCTCATTTTTACCCTATTCCTCCATTATCTCCTGCATTTCTTCATCTCTTCACTTCTCTGTTTCCAGGTACCAGAGAACTGCTGGGGGAGATGGACGGCATAGACGTGTTACTGCAGCAGCTATCCGTAAGATTTACATTCTATGCCCATTTCATTTCACCCAGCCAATAAGTTCCCACCTACTGGTGGATATTTCCCTTTTATTATGATGTTTTTATCAATTCCAGCTAAAATGAGTCATCCCCATAACATTTGATAGCTAATGAAGTTTTTATTGACTCAAATTCCTATTTCTGTACTGTTTTCTCCCCCGTCTCTCTTAGATAAGTGATAATGTTTGCACATATACTTAAATTATTCTAATCAAACCTTCACAGAAAGGAAAAAAAAATGCATCAGCTCGCTCTTTCTGAGTTCTTTCTTCACTTTCTCTCAGGTTTTCAAACGTCACAACCCAAACACGGCGGAAGAGCAGGAGATGATGGAGAACCTGTTTGACGCTCTGTGCTCCTGCCTCATGCTGGCGTCCAACAGGGACCGCTTCCTGAAGGGAGAAGGACTCCAGCTGATGAACCTCATGCTCCGGTGAGGCCTCAGTCTTTTTTAAATTGTTTGATTCAGCCCCATCTCAAACTGCACGACTAGATCGCTGAGTTCAAAAGTTCACAGCCCACGATTTATGGTCTCACACTGTACGACCCGATGATCTGATGCTCCGTCTGCTCACACTATACGATCATAATCCTCACGTCGGACTTCTGTTACTGGAACTGCAACGTCAAAAATAAGTGGAAGCGGAGGAACCCCGAAGTGGGAGATGATGCTCAGCAAAAACAAACACGCTGCCTTAAACCTGAATTTGAAAACCTTTTGGTTTTCTTTATCCTTTGATGGCTGTAATTGGGTAACATACTGCGTCACGCATCGCGTCACTTCCTGGTGTTTGCGGTCTGTTGTCGTTGCGCGGCATTTGCAGGCTCTTATCTCTCCCGACTTTTTTGTCTAAACTTAGATTGTTTTTATGGTAAAATAGTACTATATCTGGTAAATTTCTGTCTTTATTTCAACTCTCGCACATTTTTCTCTTCCACAACTTTCATTGTCACCAATCACCGATACATTTTCTGTCTGTTAAGGCTGAATTAAGGTTCTGCGTCAAACCAACGCAGAGCACACGCCGTCACCGTGACGCCGTCATGAACCCTTCGGACTTCTCCGTCACTCCATTTCTCTGCGGTGCAGTACCCCCCGCGACCGCTAGTTAGCGATCTTTTTAGAATGGTTTATCCAACTTTTTCCGGTCACAGTGAATCAAAGAAATAAGGACAGCTATTGTGCAAAAAAACAAAACAAAAGAAATCACACATAAACGAAGAAAAGAGCGCTGAAAGTTGACTGCTTCAAACCGGAAACCGTAAATGCGTTGCTTCCAAGCGAACCAATCACAGCCCTCTCCGTCTGCGTGTGGTCTGCGTCGCCTCGACGCGTAGTTACAATTTTCGGGAGGTGCACGTCAGTGACGGCGCAGGTGACGGCGTGTCGTCTGCGTCGACGCGGACCACACGCCGCAGGCACGGCGTCGTTTTGACGCAGAACCATAACTCTAGCTTTAGCCTCTGTTAGCCTCTTAGCATGGCCTCCCCTTCTCCCACCGTTTCACCTCTTTGCTGCTCAGTGTGTGAAATGTTTAGCTATTCCTCTGCCTCCTTTAGCGAAGACGGTAAGTGCTTAAAGTGTAGTTTATTTGCAGGACTGGAGGCGAGGCTCAGTCAGTTAGAGGTCCGGTTCCGCCAATTTGACCATAGTCCCGTAGACTCGTCAGCTAGCCAGGCTAATGTAGCAGCGGACCGACCTGTAGCAGCTGCTGGTAGCTGCTCCCCTGTCGTCGCCGCGTCCCCTACGCCGTAGCCTCTGCGTTGGTGTAACGCAGAACCATAAATCAGCCTTTAGCAATTTGTGCCATTCTGTGTGGCGATAAATGAAAAAAGATTAGACAGCGTCGTGATTGGACAAGGAATTGGCTGTGCAGACGTGGGAAATGCAGTCTTTTTTTTCTGCTATTAAAACATGATTTGTAATGTGAATTTGCAACACTTAAACTACAAATAATAGTTTTTGACGTGACATCAGAGATTGTGCCTGCTAACTACGAAAGGATGAGTCCAATCGGGTTGTAGCTGCTTCAACTGTGCGATTCCTTCACGAGGAGGGACCAGGATTTCAAACACGTTTGATGTTAATCTCTGGTCGTGAGGTGTTAATCTCTGGTCGTGAGGTGTTAATCTCTCGTCGTGAGGTGTTAATCTCTCGTCGTGAGGTGTTAATCTCTCGTCGTGAGGTGTTAATCTCTCGTCGTGAGGTGGTAATCTCTCGTCGTGAGGTGTTAATCTCGTCGTGAGGTGTTACTCTCTCGTCGTGAGGTGGTAATCTCTCGTCGTGAGGTGTTAATCTCTCGTCGTGAGGTGTTAATCTCTCGTCGTGAGGTGTTAATCTCTCGTCGTGAGGTGGTAATCTCTCGTCGTGAGGTGGTAATCTCTCGTCGTGAGGTGTTAATCTCGTCGTGAGGTGTTACTCTCTCGTCGTTACCCCACATTTACTGCACGAGGCACGACCAACGATTGGGTCGAAATCCGTAAAAAATAGTCGCACGACCGGAAAATCGGCTCAAAACGAGCCGATAATCGTACAGTGTCTGCCCGGCTTAAGTATCATGGCATGAGAAAATATGATCCAGTATATATCAGCATATACTGTAATAAAAAAATCCACCTGGTCCCTTACGGGTCTTAAAATAAGATAAACACAAGCAGTTTTTCAACAGAATATTTCACAACGTGAATATTTATTTCAGTAAAAGGAAACTGTTACTCCGTCAACAGCTGGACGCTGCTTCACTCGATTAAACAAGTGTATAAAACACTTTTTGGTACTTCACTGGTTTGCACCTTTTCAAGGTCGTGTTAACACAGTGCCAAAGAGGAAAGACATTAGGAAAGACATTAGAAGCATCGTAGAAAAGGTAAGCAGTTTGGTAAGGTCTAAAAGGCCATTTCCAAACAATTAAAAGTCCACCAACCTGAAGTGAGAATGATGGTTTTCACATTAACTGCAGTTGCCAATCTTCCTGGGAGTGGACGTCTCACCAGGTTCAGAGAATTAAAAATAAACCCAGAGCTGCATCTCAGCATGTTTTTTCTATTACATTTTAAGGCACAACACATCTGTCGGCGGCCTTTTGCTACTAATGTGTCAGTGTAATAATAATAATAATAATAATAAACTTTATTTGTATAGCACCTTTCATACATAAAATGCAACGCAAGGTGCTTCACATAAAAAGAAATTTAAGGCATAAAACATAACATAGAAATAGAGGGCATAAAACAAAAATCAAAGCGTGTAGTGTAGGCAGAATATTTGACTGATTTAACCAGACAGCTCTGCTGGCAACGAGCAGCATCTTGATGCAACATGAATATATATTTCTTATTTCTATTTAAAATGTCTCATTTTTAGTCAAATAAATGTCATTACTCTTAAAACAAGACTCATCACTGGAAAAAAACAACAATTTTCACCTGTTTCAAGTAGATTTTCACTTAAAATAAGTAGAAAAATCTGCCAGTGGGACAAGATTTATCTTCTCATTACAAGCAAAAAAAATCTTGTTCCACTGGCAGATTTTTCTACTTATTTCAAGTGAAAATTTACTTGAAACAGGTGAAAATTGTCAAATAAGTTATTTTTCTGGTGATATTTTTCTGGTGATGACTCTAAATGTTGAAATAGTAAAACCACATTCATTGATGAAATGACATAAGGGATGAATTTTTAGTAAAAAAAATCTCATTACACTTAAAACAAGAGTCATCACTGGAAAAAAACAAAAAAGTAGATTTTAAACTTATAACTTAATATAAGTAGAAAAATCTGCCAGTGGAACAAGATTTTTTTTGCTTGTAATGAGAAGATAAATCTTGTTCCACTGGCAGATTTTTCTACTTATTTCAAGTGACAATTTACTTGAAACAGGTGAAAATTGTCAAATAAGTTATTTTTCCAGAGATGACTCTTGTTTTAAGTGTAATGATGAGATTTTTTGACTAAAAATGAGACATTTTAACTAGAAATAAGACAAATATTCCTGGTAAGATTTTGAGTTTTTTGAGTGAATGTGTTGAAAATGGTCAAAGAGATTCTTTAAGTAGAAAACATTCATCGTAGAGTCTGACACCTCTTGATACTTCACATCTGGCTGTCAAGTTCAGTTCAGCCCTTACGTTTCTGATTCTCCTCTATCGCCTAGCAACAGTGCCAGATTGATCCAGTCAGTCTAGAGTTGTCGTGCAGCAAGGCAGGGATCTGACCTTAAAGACTCATAAAAACGCATTAGATGCATTTATAAAACCCTCACAGCTTCTTCTTCAACCTTGCACTGATAATTATGGCGCCGGGATCAATATTTCATTATTAGAATGCAAAAACCTTTTTTTTGTTAAATCATCCTCCAGGGAAAGAAAGAGAGTGGAAAAAGAAGGAGATGGAGGAACAGCAGCAAACAGGACTTTTAAAAACGATTAACACCGTGGTTACAAATAAACCTGCTTTGTGTTACTTCAGCAAATCTATTAAACTGCTAATGTTGATGTTAATCAGCAATAGGAATGGGTGATATTTTACCGTTCACGATAAACCGTCAAAAAAATTCCCCACGATAAGAATTTGTATCTCACGGTAAAAACGATAAATTCCCGTTGATGATGTTTTTGTGTAAAGATGATTTATGGATCTGTGTTAAATCCACGCACAACGTACGGGAAGGAAGGAAGGAAGGAAGGAAGGAAGGAAGGAAGGAAGGAAGGAAGGAAGGAAGGAAGGAAGGAAGGAAGGAAGGAAGGAAGGAAGGAAGGAAGGAAGGAAGGAAGGAAGGAAGGAAGGAAGGAAGGAAGGAAGGAAGGAAGGAAGGAAGGAAGGAAGGAAGGAAGGAAGGAAGGAAGGAAGGAAGGAAGGAAGGAAGGAAGGAAGGAAGGAAGGAAGGAAGGAAGGAAGGAAGGAAGGAAGGAAGGAAGGAAGGAAGGAAGGAAGGAAGGAAGGAAGGAAGGAAGGAAGGAAGGAAGGAAGGAAGGAAGGAAGGAAGGAAGGAAGGAAGGAAGGGAGGGAGGGAGGGAGGGAGGGAGGGAGGGAGGGAGGGAGGGAGGGAGGGAGGGAGGGAGGGAGGGAGGGAGGGAGGGAGGGAGGGAGGGAGGGAGGGAGGGAGGGAGGGAGGGAGGGAGGGAGGGAGGGAGGGAGGGAGGAAACGAGGAAACGAGGAAACGAGGAAGGAATAAATTCCTGTTGATACGTTTTTGTGTAACAAACATGGCGGATCTGAGAGTGAGATAGATTTATAGTTACAAAGGTTGAGTTGAATTGGTATTTTTTTTATCATCATTTTTATCGTTATCAGGATAAATGCCAGAAATTATCGTGATACATTTTTTAGTCCATACCGCCCATCCCTAATCAGCAATCCGACTTCCCGTCTTTCATTTTGTGACACATCTGCATTTTTGATCAGTTTTATACGGCTGTAATGTAGAAAAAGTAAGCAATTGTAACAGGACACTTTGATTAAAACTTAATTTTAGTATCTTTATCCCTCTTTTACATTGATTTTACACCTGGTGTCTTGCAGAATTTCGAGCTAAAGTAAGCATTTGTTAGACCTGGTGATCCAGAGAACACAGTAGATAGTTTTTTTTTTTGTATAGATATTTTTATTGAGGGCATTAAAAAAAGAAAAAATAAGATTTACAATAACAATATAATTATCAATATTTTTTCCCCTTTTTTAACTTTTCATAACATTAATTAAACCAAAATAAATAAATAAATAAGGGAAAAAGAAAAAAGAAATAAAAAAAAAGGAAAAAATAAATAAATAAATAAGTAAATAAAAATAAAAACAACCGCACACCCCTCTTCCCTCCGTCATATGGTCAATAAATTACATAATTCAAAATCATTTAACATATGTCTATTAATACTAGAACAAAAATGAATAATAAATTAAATAATCAAGTCCTGTGTAAACACATTCATTAATATAGTCGATGATTCAGATCATTAGTCCAATAAAGGCAAAAAATCCAAAAAAGGTCCCCAAATAAGGTCAAAGTTTCTAGTTTTTTTTTCTTCAGTAGAGTAGATAGTAAAGTAGACAGTTTTTTTTTAGTAAGAATTTGAAATGCATTAACATTCACTAAGGTGGAGCCACGTCGTCTTTTAAGATAAATTGCTGTCACTGTCTGGTCCAGCGACATAAAGGGGTCACACTACGCTGACTGGCAGGCATCAGATTTTAATCTGTCAGACCTGTAGAATAACTGCACCGAGCGCGACTGCTGAAGCTTGTAATTATTCCAAGGCAAGTTTATTTCTATCACATTTCATGTACAGGACAATTCAAAGTGCAAAATATTTCAAAATGCATTAAAAACTAGCTTAAAAGCAGAATTAAAGTTGGACAGACATGAATTAAAAAGAAAAAAAACGAATGCGATGCAAAAAATAAAGGTTGTAGTGCATTGTGGGAGATAACTGAAATGCAGTAGTAAATAAAAAGGTTCTCAACCTTGAAAGTTTCAGCAGCGCTGATGCATTCTGGGAGATTGTTCCACATGTGAGGAGCATAAAAGCTGAACGTCGCCTCATTGTGTTTGGTTCTAACTCTGGCTACAGAAAGTAGGCGTGACCCTGATGACCTGAGGGTTCTGGTTGGTTCATGATGGACCAGGAGATCAGAGATGTGTTTTAGGCCGAGACCATTCAGAGATTTAGAAACCAACAGCTGGATTTTAACATCTATTCTGGGACAGACAGGAAGCCAGTGTAAAGATCTAAGAACTGGAGTTATACAGTCTCCTGGTCTTAGTGAGGACTCAAAACAAAACTTAGTGTTTGATAAATACTATGGTCCTTATCAGTTATTTCATTCACTGGTTTTCTGTAAACACCTGTATCGATTGTGCTTTTTTTCCCTCTCTCTGTTCGGTTGAGACAAATGGATTATTTTCACTTTACCCAAGATCTTTGAACTGAAATGCACGCAGAAGTTAGACCTTAGCACAGCTTGTCTCTTACCGTTCATACTCATGAAAGGTTTGCAAGAAAAAAAAAAACATCTAATGCCTTTGCTTCGTTGGTGTTCTGAAACTCTTGCAGACAAAAAGAAAATGCTTTGTAAGAAGCACCTGCAGATCTAACTGGATTAAAAAAAAAAGAAAAAATGTACTCAGTCCTTGCCGCACAGCTGGAAACATACTTTAAATACTTTTAAAACGACAGCTGAAGCTCTTGTTTTTCTGGAAACACACTGCCAGAACTAAAAAAAAAAAAATCCCACCCTCTGTGATGTCATCGAGAGCTGATGTTAGAAATAAACTCCTGGAGGAAACTTTCTCAGCATCCTGAAAACCGGGTCTTGTTCAAAGGAATACTGAAACATGCATTTATAATAATAATAATAATAATAATGCATGCATTTGACTTGTTTTTGAGCCTCCGGTCAAGTCTCAAATGAAAGCTCATCATAAAACACATCGAAAACACTAATAGGGCCTGTAGCACCCTATAATGTAATAATTTCCCTATAATGTAATAATTTCCTGAAAATGTAATAACGCCTGAAAATGTAATAAAATTTGCACTTAACTCAATCAAAAATGTAATACAATCCAATAATGTAATAACTTCACCAATGATGTAATAAAATATCCTGACTGATATTGTAATGTAATACCTTATTACATTATTGGGAATTTATTACATTTTCAGGTGGGTTTTTTTTTCTTCCAAAACTGATATTTGACAAATAATGTAATATATATATATATATATGTTCATTTTCAGTCCAGAGTTCTACATTTTGTGTTTTAAGTATCTAATAATGTTATATACGCTGGATTTGAAACACCAGAGTGACTATTGGGTTAAATTACAGACTTTGAGTACCATGTAATAAATTCCCAATAACGTAATAAGATATTACATTATTGGTGTAAAAATGTTATTACAATATCCGTCAGGATATTTTATTACATTATTGGGGAAGTTATTTCATTATTGGGTTTTATTACATTTTCGATTGAGTTAAGTGCAAATTTTATTACATTTTCAGGCGTTATTACATGTTCAGGAAATTATTACATTATTGGGAAATTATTACATTATAGGGTGCTACAGGGCCACGTTTAATGTTTTAGAGTCAGTGGATCTCACAGGTTTATCAGCTCTAACTTGTGTAAAACACCTGCTTCTGTCAAGTTATCACGCGCCGCACACGTCCACTTCACGACGGCGGCGGGAACTTCATGAGATGTTGAGTTACATCTGCTGTCTACACACTGAATTACTTTAGTTTCCCTTTGGAAAGTATATACGGCGCGTCTGTCCCTCCTGCCCTCCCCAGCCGTCCGTCATATATAATGTGTCTCTCTGCAGAACCAGACACAACTGTCTGAAATATGTGTTCCTCCTCGGAGATAAACACTGTCATCTGTCATTGATGGAGACGGAGGAAGTGACACGCTGACAGACAGCTACATTTCCTTAGAGGAGGCGTGGAGTGGAGTGGAGGGGTGTAGGCGCCGTCACAGTCGCTTCCCTTTATCACGGCGAAGCCTTGATGATGGAACATCCGTGAATATTTGTGTTCTGAGATATTTGTTTGACAGAACGCTTATTCAGAATTTATTTTATCTTATTTTTCATGTTTTTGCCGATTTATTTGCAGCTCTCACTTACAGTGTACTGGGTCGATGCCAGTTTCTAATAAAAAGTAGCAACATTTTCTGAGAAAAGAGTATTTTTCTTGAGAGCACTGCAAGAACATTTTCATGTTCTTGTACTCTGACAAATATGCTTGCACCTTCATATTATTTTTTATGTTTTTAATTAAAAAACATTCAAAAATGAATTAAAATCAGGCTACTAGTTTCCATACATGATTGCAGGACTGTCTCAGAAAATTAGAATATTGTGATAAAGTTCTTTATTTTCTGTAATGCAATTAAAAGAACAAATGTCATACATTCTGGATTCATTACAAATCAACTGAAATATTGCAAGCCTTTTATTATTTTAATATTGCTGATTATGGTTTACAGTTTAAGATTAAGATTCCCAGAATATTCACATTTTTTGAGATAGGATATTTGAGTTTTCTTAAGCTGTAATCCATGATCAGCAATATTAAAATAATAAAAGGCTTGCAATATTTCAGTTGATTTGTAATGAATCCAGAATGTATGACATTTTTGCATTACAGAAAATAAAGGACTTTATCACAATATTCTAATTTTCTGAGACAGTCCTGTAAACGCAAACCTGTTTCAACCTGATAAATATTACTTTTTTGATTGAAATTAAGGAGATTTTTTCGGTATGCTAAATGCCTTTTTAAATAGTGATTATAAAGGTATTTGGTCTAATGTGTTTTGTGATTCTAAGGTTGTAAATCCTCAATGCTGCATCTTGGGGGTTAAAGTGGAGACAACATCTCACTTGTTATCAGCATGCACGATGCTCGGTTAGTGAAACTAGAACATCTGTGTGGACGCCATTAGTGCCGGATGATGTATAGCTGCGTTCCAGTAACATATGTGTTCAGACACGAGCTTCTCCAGCTGTAAAATAACCAGGAACTCATTTGGAAGTTATTACAAAATGATGCCTTCATTATCACAAGAATGAAAAATGTTAGGGTGCTAAACTATCCTCTTGTCATCTACTAAGAAAAACATTTAACATCTTAGGAAATTAATAATAATTCAACAAAAGAAGCCTTAAATCTTATGTCAATCAAAAATGAAAGAACACATACAGGACTGTCTCAGAAAATTAGAATATTGTGATAAAGTTCTTTATTTTCTGTAATGCAATTAAAAGAACAAATGTCATACATTCTGGATTCATTACAAATCAACTGAAATATTGCAAGCCTTTTATTATTTTAATATTGCTGATTACGGCTTACAGTTTAAGATTAAGATTCCCAGAATATTCAAATTTTTTGAGATAGTATATTTGAGTTTTCTTAAGCTGTAAGCCATGATCAGCAATATTAAAATAATAAAAGGCTTTCAATATTTCAGTTGATTTGTAATGAATCCAGAATGTATGACATTTTTGTAATTGCATTACAGATAATCACAATATTCTAATTTTCTGAGACAATCCTGTCGGTCTCCTCAGTTCCCCGTTCCTTAGTGCTGTTAAAGTAGATCCGTTTTATTTTTATTTTTTTAGACTTATTACTAGAATCATATCAAAAATAAAAAAACTCAGATTTTCTACGGTTTCATTTTTGAAGGTTCCTTATTTTCATTACATTTATCAACTACCACAATACAGTCTTTTTACTTTTATCACAATGAGCTTGAGCTTCCCGTTTGGCTTCCCCTCCCCTTCCCGCTGCCGTGAGCCGTATTTCTGTTTCTGCAGACGGTTTTCTATCCAACTCTTAACCTGAAGATCCAGAGATGTCTGATCAACTACTAATATTTACAGTTTGGCTCTATTTATACCTGGTATTAACATCCATCCTGAGGGATCTTGTCACAAGGTGAAGCTGTGACGTACCCAGGACATTTTACAATCATTCAGACCAGACACGGAGGTCTTAGTGTTTGCACCCGATTTTGTTTTTTTTTGCACTATAACTTTAAAATACCACATTTGTACTAATTAAAGTAATGGGCCATATTATAGGTAGGACATCTGTATCTTTATCATTTAATCAAAAAAGAAGTTGCTTCAAAAAGAAAAAATATTTTCAATAAAAAAAAATCACTTCAATAAAAAAAACCTTAATCAAAGAAAAAAAGTGTTTGAATGCAAAAAAAAAAATATTTGAGAGCCAAAAAATTGCATTTGAACACTTTTTTTAAAAATTTAAAATATTTTTTTCGATTTGAAGTGATTTTTTTTTTTTTTTTTGTTGAAGTGAAAAAAGTTTTGAAGTCTTTTTTTTTTTGATTGAATCATTTTGACACAAACATCCCGTAGTGCTTCCCCATTGGTCAGACCATAGACAGACATGTTTGAGTGACAAGTGATAAGTGCACATTATTTCTATAATGTGTTGTTTGTGTTTCTTCTTGTCCTCTCGTTCAGAGAGAAGAAGATGTCCAGAACCAGCGCTCTGAAGGTTCTGGACCACGGCATGATCGGACCAGAGGGAGCCGATAACTGCCACAAGTTCGTGGACATCCTGGGCCTTCGGACAATCTTTCCACTTTTCATGAAAACTCCCAAGAAGATGAAGAAAACCGGAGCTTCAGAGAGAGAGCACGAAGGTCAGTCACTCTGCGTTTTCTAGAGGAGATCCTGCTGGTATCGCTGGATGATGAAGGCGTGTTTAACACTTGTTGGGTAATTTAGACGCTAGCTGTGTTGTTCGCCACCCCGTACCTGAAGGAGTTGAGGGGAAGGAAGACGAGTCGGGAGGAATTATCTGCTTAACATAACGTAGTTAAACGAGGGGTGTCTGAAAAAAAAAAAAGACGCTAGTCGGGATGCAGCGGCTCAGAAGAGCAGGGAAATACGTGTGAGGCGGTGCTGATCTCTGCAATTTGAAGCCTTCTATAGTAATTGTAAAAAGAGTTTCACTTATTACGGGTTCTTTTTGGAACGTAACTCCTTCTCTTGGCTCATGACCGTAATGTTTCTGAAAGCACACACACTACGTTTCCTCCGGTCTCCGCGTGTGGGGAAAAAAATCTTCACTGTAGCTGCAGAAATAACGAAGTAACGCACCGTTTGGTAATGGTAATTGCGTTACTGAATTTAAAGTAATGCGTTAGAGTATTAGTTACCGCAAAACTAACGGCGTTACTGTAACGCGTTACTAAAATGACGCAACGTTGCCGGAAACAAAACTTGCAGAAGAGCCTCAGAAAGAAGTTTGCGGTCAGCGAACACGCCAGCAGGAGTAGCAGGGCGTCTTGCACAGTACCGCTCGACAATCACCTTCCCTCCCGTCAACTCGGCCTCCGGCACCAAGGAAGCAATAATACTTATCATCCAGGGATGATAATGGGCTTTAAAACACCTTCAGATTATCTTTTATGTTTTTAATTAAAAAATATTCAAAACAGAATTAAAAGCAGGCTACTAACTTCCATACATGATTACAGGACTATCTCAGAAAATTAGAATATTGTGATAAAGTTATTTATTTTGCTGTAATGCAATTTAAAAAAAAAAAAAAAAAAAACTAAAATGTCATACATTCTGGATTCATTACAAATCAACTGAAATATTGCAAGCCTTTTATTATTTAAATATTGCTGATTATGGCTTACAGTTTAAGATTAAGATTCCCAGAATATTCTAATTTTTTGAGATAGGATATTTGAGTTTTCTTAAGCTGTAAACCATGATCAGCAATATTAAAATAATAAAAGGCTTGCAATATTTCAGTTGATTTGTAATGAATCCAGAATGTATGACATTTTTGCATTACAGAAAATAAAGGACTTTATCACAATATTCTAATTTTCTGAGACAATCCTGTATAATTTTTTTCCAACGGGTTATACTTTTTGTAAAGTGATAAATCAGAATGCAGCAATTTCTACTTTTCTCCTGCTTTATGTTTTCAAAAAAGCTGCTGTCACACCCTTTTCTGTTTCCCCCACCGTCTAATCTGCTCATGTATTAGATTGCTGCCCCTTCAGTCTGTCACTCGACACTATCAATCCAATCTTGATTGATTTTTCCGGCCTGTGCTCTTGAACCTCTTGTCTCTGATGGAGAGACAGGAAGTGTATCCGAGGAAGAGATATCTCTGGGTCCTCGTCATGGGCGAGGAGAGAAAAATGGGCGGAAATCTTGTCCATCTTTCTGCTCTTTGTCTTGCCTATATTCAAAAATGCGTAACGCCTCTCCTCCCCTCGCGTGTACCACGTTACGTATATCTGGTGGCTTCTTTCAGCTCTACAGAGGAGAACAAATTGTCTTTCATGGTGTCGCCCATCACACAGACTCAATAAATTAACCCCTTTTAACCCCTTTGAGAATCAGGAGGAACAAAATGGAAGATAATCCTGTCAGGCAGGGAGCCGCCCCCACCCCGTCCTCCCACCCACCCACCCCGCGTGTTAAAGCTCTGACAAGTCAGCCGAGCACTTAAAAAGGGAGGCTTTCAAAGGAGATATGGTAGCACTCGTATATAAGCCTGACCAACTCCACAAAAATTGGGTTTTTCAGCTCGGTCGGCGTCTTCAGATCATAAGCCAGAACATTCTGTGGAGTACGGCCGGCCAAACCTTGACACTTCACAAGCTTTCCATGAGGTCTCAATTACACGCATGTACACGGGCCCACGTCTGCAGGAGAGAGGGAGACGACGCTCATGCAGATTCATCCATTTCTACTAAAACACAAAAATACTGTTGCACTTTTGAATAGGGCTGGGGATCGATGTCAATGTCAAGAATCGATTCCGATTCTTAAGATTCAGCATCGATTATCAAGATTTGATTCGATTCCGATATTGATTTGGGTTAGTGTTATTAAAACTGTTTTTTGAGCTGTTGCATGAATTATATGACTGTAGTTCTGCAAAATATTAATACTAGTATTATATTGAGATTCAACAGCAAGTATTGCAGCTAATGATGCTGTAAGGACCAATCAGCTCCCAGAATGCTGATAGAACTGCTTTCAGAAACATCGTGGGTCAGAATTACCAAACAGATCCAGGGAGGAAACAGAGACGGATGAAATCGGTTTTATTTTTTCCACATTCGGTTTTTATTTGTTCCATTTTCGGTCTATTTTGGTTTTTAATTTTTGAGAATTTGGGTTTTAGCATTTTTTGCAAATGTAACCCCAAGACAGTATATAAAGTAATGAAATATAGACAATTTATGCAATTATAACCTAACACTTTAATGTTTTCATACCTTTAAACATATTTAAAGGCAAAAACATGGCACCAGTTATTCTCGTGTCCAATAAAACATTCCTTTTTTGGGGATAAACAAAAAAATAACCAAAAATTGTAATGTAATGATGAAAAAAAAAAATACATAAATAAATAAAAGGATATAAAAATTAACTCCAAAACCAGGAAGCATCTTAACAAGATGCCAGACCCCCCTCAGTCGGAATCCTCTCAATATGAAGGAGAGGAGATCTACTTGGTCCTTATTGGATATGAAAAACTTCCACCCTTTGTCATGTCGGCGCTTGGATCTACGATCTCGTTTCTTTTCACTCAATCCCCACAGTTGGTAACCAAGATGAGGGTAGGTATGTAGACCGACCGGCAAACAAAGGCCCATTCCCAATACTCTCACTACCCCTACTTTTCAGCCCTACCCCTAAATTTTGCACGTTCCTGTGAGGGTAGTGGTGTCCCAATTCTTCTTTGCATCTAGGAGTAGTGGCCTAAACGAGGGGTAGTGTGTATGAATCTGGCCCTTCAGAGCGAGGGTTTTCAGATGCTGACTTCACGACCGAGGGCCTGAGAAAATTTCCCAGAATGCTTGGATATTTCTTATTTTTTAGTGAATAAAATCAATATTTTGAGTTAGTTTCTGCATAAAAATGCGTTTTGATTACGGTACATTTATAGCGAGAAATATATATTTTACTTTCATAATATTCACTCAGTGAATGTACATACCGGTAATCACTTGTTTGCACGTTGTTGCAAAGATCTCGACAGAATAAAGGCTGATTTATGGTTCCGCGTTAGACCAACGCAGAGCCTACGGCGTAGGTTACGTGGCGACGTACGCCGTACCCTACGCCGTAGGCTCTGCGTTGATTTAACACAGAACCATAAATCAACTCCCGAGCCGGCGGCTCTTCTCATCCTGAAAACATCGGATCAAATTTCTTAACTGGCGTTATTTGGATAAACTGAGCCCAGGTTGGGGATCTTAACGGTTACTTTTACGCCTGAAAAAATATTAAAACTTAATAAAGTGGCATATTAACAGCGCTACAGCGGAAATTAAAACAGCTCTTAGCTCTGGGCTTCCTGATATGGTGTGACGTTTGTGCAAACGTAACTACGCAGTCGCTTACGTACCTGAACACCACGCAGTGACGTAGCAAGTGGTGTCCCAATCCCTAGGGAACATTACAAGGGCCCTACCTATTTTTAGGGCTAGTGGTAGAAAGTAGGGGGTGTATTGGGATTGGCCCAAAGTCTCATCTTTTGGCTCAACTCTCTGACGTCTCTGACGTCTTTTTTTCAATAAATCTCCCAATATTTTTTGTGGGAAAAGCCGGAGCCCGTATCGGGTTTCCCATCATGCCTCCTGTCCTGACCTGTTGAACGGCCATAGGTTTAATGTGATGCCTTTCATAATGTAACATATTGAGTGAACTATCCCTCTCTGTTAAGACTGCTAATTAAAAAAGGCAATGAATCAAGTGGTTGTCTTAAATAACATAACGCCGTAGATTAATTAACTATCATATTCTTCAAACAGAAGTAATTAGGAGTTAAGGACCTCTCTGTCCTTCCATCCTTAGCCTCCTCTCGTACACATTCATTCCACCGCTCCCTCAATCGTAAAACCTCGGCGCAGAGATTGATCCCTGTGAAATCCTTTCTGAAACTGACAGAGCCCAAATGACCGAGGATTTGCCAGACCATATTAACATAGAGAACGACATAATTAATTGCGACATTGTAAGTGGGAGGGAAAAGGAGGAAAAAGAGCTGGAGGGAAATAGGGGAAAAAGTCCAAACAATAAAAGGATATTTTTTGCTGCTCATGAGTATTCCGGTCACAACGCCACCACTTGTTTTAGGGTCTCATTTTATTGGCGGATGTACTTTGTCATTACCAGTGAAATGAGATTGTATGATGGAAATTGGTGGCAGCCGGTTGTTATATTTAGGTGGCTAATGATGCGAGCGAATGAGAGGGGGAACAGAAGTAAACAACTAATTTACATGGCGAGGCACAATAGTTCTAGCTGCTACTCTGAGAAAATGTTTTTGTGTGCACGCGTGCATGTGCATATTGTGCTGGTGGAGAGCGAGGGGACGGAGGCCTTTTATTTGTTGTGAATAGCATTTGAATGCTGCACAAATACCTTCCAGGGCTGCGGCGTCCATATTGTGACCCTTATTTTCTAATGAATGCAGTAAAATGAGTAATGAGTGAGGCTTGCTGGCACAGCAGGACCTGCATCAGATAAAACTCCATGTTTTCTGCCTCTGTAATTCTGCTGCATGTTTGCATTAAGAGTAAAATGGAAATTGGCCCTCTAATGGGAACAGAATGACTAGTCCTGAAGGGACGAAAGACGTTATGCAAAGATGGAATAAAGTGTTTCATCAGGCAGTTACATTAGCACAAGAATTCCTCCTTTTGATTAACAAATCAAAGCTTCAATACAACGCAGAATATGTGACATTAAATACAGGACTGTCTCAAAAATTAGAATATTGTGATAAAGTTCTTTATTTTCTGTAATGCAATTTAAAAAAAAAAAAAAAATGTCATAGGGCTGGGCGATATGGACCAAAAGTCATATCTCGATATTTTCTAGCTAAATGGCGATACTCGATATATATCGATATTTTTTCTGTGCCATAATTGGGGTTTCCCCCAAAGCATTATAGCATAGCATCTCTGTTAGCTTCATTTTTTCTGAGGCAAACCCTTAAAAAACAGTCAGTCAGTTTTAATACAAAGCCTCGTGCCAAATGTCACACAGGTTCCTTTATTAACAGAGGTCTGCACAATATCAAAATGTATAAAACAAATGAAATAAAAATAAACTGCCTGCATATATAGAATAAAAATGCTTCTTGAATAAAATAAAACAAATATCCCTTTCCTGCATAACAATTAAATTCAGTATATTCCGTAACAGGCAGACTTTTCCACTGAGGTTGACAGTTGTGCAAATAACAAAACATTTGTGCAAATCTTAAATAAAACATTCAAGTCAATTTGTCACAAAATAAGCTACCGTATATCAAAATCAATTTTTTTTTTTTTTTTTTTTTTTAATAATCTATATAAACGATATTGTCTCGTACCATATCGCGTTTGAAAATATATCGATATATATTAAAATCTCGATATATCGCCCAGCCCTAATACATTCTGGATTCATTACAAAACAACTGAAATATTCAAGCCTTTTATTATTTTAATATTGCTGATTATGCCTTACAGTTTAAGATTAAGATTCCCAGAATATTCTAATTTTTTGAGATAGGATATTTGAGTTTTCTTAAGCTGTAAGCCATGATCAGCAATATTAAAATAATAAAAGGTTTGCAATATTTCAGTTGATTTGTAATGAATCCAGAATGTATGACGTTTTTGCATTACAGAAAATAAAGGACTTTATCACAATATTCAAATTTTCTGAGACAGTCCTGTACGTTTCTGTAATAGAGACGCTCGGTTATGTGGATTTAATGACTAAACTTTAATCACATATTTGGATCAAAGGCAAATAATCAAATGCTTATTTATTACCTTCCCAGCAATGAGCACCTTTGGCACCGAGTGAGATCAGTAACATTTTACATGATAGAAATGTGATTGTAATCTTTGTTGTCAGAGTCTTACATGCTAATCCTATTATTGTTGTTTTCAGCGGGGGAGATTTGATGTTATATCCTTTGGTAAAGATTCATCTAATTATCATCTTCCTCGCATATGGTCGTTCCTCCTGCAGGGATGGATCATATTTCATCCATTTAATCTTAAATGAAAGGTGTTGTGGTATGTTTACATGGTTGATCTTAAAACAATTAAGATTCTGTTCAGGAGGGAACGTGCGGAGCATTTATGCATCACTCAGTAGCAGGACAGTTTTATTAGCTCACCTTTCATATGTACCATTTGTTATGTGTGACAGGTTGTTTTTATTTTTCGCTATTACTCATGCCGGTATTAATTTTGCAATATCCTGCATGATTCATAACATTTTTTTAATACAAAACCTATAACATATTATTCATGGCATTGAGAAAGCATTGCAGAACATGCGTTTTAACAACCTTTACTGTATATTTTGTAACTTAGGACTTTTGTTTTTTTATGTAAAAACTTTAAGAATAAGAGCTTTCAGGAGCTCGCGGATCTAATAAAACAACCTCAGTTTAAAGTATGTAATGCCTGCTGCAGCATTTGCTTTGAGAAGTGCAGGGAAGGTCAGAGGGAGTTGCACTTTAGAGAAAACCTGTGACGGATGACGGAGGGAGGAAACGTGGGGCTGCACCAGGAAGTCTAGAGTGGCAGAGAAGTATGCTAAAGTGGCACGTAGAGATGGGTAGGATTTGGATTTTTTGATTCTGACGCTGCTTGTCAATACTGATACCCTTGTTGATACTTGTGTATAATTTGGAACAGAAGTTAAAGGTACAATATAAAAGTAAAGCTGCAAGAAGCGATGAACGGGCCCTCGCACGTGCAATTTTCACCAAATAAAAGTCAAGGACTCAAAACTAAGTCCAATGACACCACCCACGACTATCAAATATCAACCAATCAGAAGAAGGGGCGGGGCTAATTTGCACCAATTATGTTCAAGGACTCAAATCCGAGTCCGATGACACCACCCATGACTCTTTATATCAAACCATCCAAAAGTTATGGCAGAAAGTAGGGACTATCAAATATGGACCAATCAGATGAAGGGGGGGCGCGCTTTTTGGTGTCTAGCGTCGCCACAGTAACGCTTTTGAAAGAGAAAAGTAATGCCCGTAGTCGCAGGATGGAGACGCACATTTTGATGTATAACACATCTGGGTGCACGTTACGGTTCGGGCCGTATTAACTGCTGAAGGAATGGCATAAATTACACTATTAATTCAAAATGGCCGACCTCCTGTTCGGTTTCGGGCATGACGCCAAGAGACTTTTCTTTAAGTTGCGACATGATACAGGTGTGTAGCGATTTTCGTGCATGTACGTCAAACCGTATTGTGGGGCTTGAGGCACAAAGTTTTCTAGGGGGCGCTGTTGAGCCATTAGGCCACGCCTATTTATGCAAACTATTAAATATTACATTTTTCACCAGGCCTGGCTTGCGTGCAAAATTTGGTGACTTTTTGGGCACGTTTAGGGGGAAAAAAAGGCCCTCATTTCGTAGAAGGAAGAAGGAAAAAAAAAATCAAGAAAAATTCCTACAGATACAATAGGGCCTTCGCACTGTAAGTGCTCCGGCCCTAATAATGCTTAAATGCATTTTTTTAAAAGCCGTTTTATTTATCTTCTCAGAAGCTAACTGGATAAATTTAATAAAACAGAGAGAGACTTTCTCTAGTGAAAGCCATAAAGGAAAATAACTGAATGTGATTTAGATTGTAATTGAGGATTCTATCATCTTTCTGCCGTCTTTTTTGGCTCAGCCAAAAATACCCCAACAGTTTTTTTTTTTGTAAGAAAATCAATGTCCTGTAAGAATAGATCTGCTCCAAAATTTAGTATAACAGAGTATATTTTTTCGTTTTTTTTTTCCTTCTACAACTGTCTGCATAAATATACACATATATAAATATATATATATATATATATATATATATATATATATATATATAAATAAATAATGGTGAAATTCTACCTTTTTTCCCTCCCATGCATCATCTTCTCTTGGTGATGGTGAATGTGCTGCTCTCGCGTGTCCACCGTTACACTTGAACCTGCAGTCACAGCCTGCGTAGCATGTCCTGTGCGGTTTTTGATCATTTTTAATGTTAGAAAGTTATAGCCTGACGACGTGTAAGACTTATTTTTATAATACAACACTGAGCCGACTGAGTCGGAGCTGGGGGCTGTGATGAAGATGTGGCAGCTTGCTAAAGCAGTTAAATACATTATGCTGCTTTAGGTACTTTGTCTGATTTGTCTCATTTCCAGGTGGCTTATGATGATGTTGGTGTTGCCTCTTTTGTGCATTGCTTTGCTCGGCATACGTTGCATTTAATGCTACTCTCGTAGAGTTTAGGAATGTGAGCCCGCACTGTTGAATCTCTCAAGGCAATTTTATTTGTATAACACAATTCAACTCAAGGTAATTCAAAGTGCTTTACATCAACATTAAAAGCAGCAAGACACAATTAAACAGTAAATAACAAATAAAATGATAAGAAAAGAGGTAAAATAATAAAAAGCACAAGTTGTTGAAAAGTAAGGGCAGTAGAGTCCAGCAGGTACATCTCATTCTTCACTGCAAAAACCCCAAATCTTAACAAGAATATTTGTCTTATTTCTAGTTAAAATGTCTCATTTTTAGTCAAATAAATCTAATTACACTTAAAACAAGAGTCATTACCAGAAAAATAACTTATTTGACAATTTTCACCTGTTTCAAGTAGATTTTCACTTAAAATAAGTAGAAAAATCTGCCATTGGAACAAGATTTTTTTGCTTGTAATGAGAAGATAAATCTTGTCCCACTGGCAGATTTTTCTACTTATTCAAGTGAAAATTTACTTGAAACAGGGGAAAATTGTCAAATAACAAGTTCTTTTTCTGGTAATGACTCTTGTTTTAAGTGTAATGAGATTTTTTTTGACTAAAAATGAGACATTTTAACTATAAATAAGACAAATATTCCTTGTAAGATTTTGAGTTTTGCAGTCTTAAAATGGCAAGAATTACATTTCTATATGGTCAAAACATACGAAGACCGGGTCAAATACAGTATTAGAAGAGTAATCTGTGTCGATTCGTGCGGTGAATCAAACCAATTTGACAATTCTACATCACAATTCAGGGCTTATCCATAACTTTGCGCGGTTTTCAAAAATCATAAGTATTTAATATGAGAACGCTTAAATGACAAATAAAATGATAAGAAAAGAGGTAAAATAATAAAAAGCACAAGTTGTTAAAAAATTAAGCGCCATAACTGTCTGTTTCCATGCGCATGGATACGAGACAACAGGTACGCCAGATGCCAGTAACTCAACGTTATCATCCAAGGGTGGTAGAAATTACCTAACATCTTAATTAAACATTTAAACGCCAATAGCACCATTTCATGCTATTGATATTTTATCTGTTTCTTATCAGTTCTGACCCAATTAGGTGAAACATTGCCAGTACTCTGTAGCCAACACTAGTTGTGTGCTCGGAGTAGGAGATGGGTTTCAGGTGAGAGTGGGGATGCAGCAAGGATCCACCCCGAGCCCTTTCTTGTTTGCCAGGGTGATGGAACGGGTTACGGGCGGACAGAGGCGTCCACCGACGATCACGTTTCAAGCTGACACTGACTACATTTACTTGCAGTCAAAATTCGGGTTAAGGTCAATATCTCGGTTACTGAAACATTCGGAATAATCTGTTTACATGCGTTATCCCTGTATACATGTAATTAATCATTTGGGATATCTGGATCAAACCAGCGACGCACGGAGAACATCATGACGCAATTACCGTCATTTCCGCTTTTTCTTCCTGTATCCAAAACAACAACAATACCAGCATGTTTTTGACGTTTTCCAGTCAAGCGTCTTCCAGCGTCTCTTGATCTGGTCTGGCGTTTGTACAAATGCTGCTTCGCGCAACTTTTTTGCTCACCCTTTTGTAAATCTCGCTATCCCGGACTGGTACTTTCTACCGTCTACAAATGCCAAAATGTGTTTCATTACATTTATGAAGTGATTAGTCTCCACTTGGTCTTGTGTTTCTCTGTGTTTATAAGAACTTCCTGGACTCAAAAGACCAAGATTCCTTCCCAAATTCATCTTCCTTTTGATGGCGTTTACATGACCAAATATTCGGGTTAGAAAAGGAGTAACCCAGGGGTTATTTTTGTGTTTTTAAAAACCAATATGAGCAAATTCGGGTTATTCAAAGGGGTTATTGGTGTTTACATGGCCGTGCACAACCGTGTTATTGCTAATATTCCGGTTAGAAAAGGGTTATTGATGCATGTGAACGTAGTCATAGTGAACTGTAGTGACAGTACGGCGCAGGTGGAGTAAAACCTGGAGAGGTAAAGCTATTCGCTAGCCAGAAGAGGAGTGAAGGTCAGTCACAGCCAGTCAGATGATGTGAGTAAATGAAAGGGAAGCAGGAAAACGGTGAGGATGCCAGAAGTAGAGGGGAAGAGTGCAGGAGTTTAAATTGTTGGGGTCAGCTGAGAGGAGCAGTAGGGGATGTGAAGAGAGAAGGGGCAGGTTGGAGAAGAGTTTTTGGAGTTATCTGTGACAGAGGAGTAAATGGAAAAGTTTACGAGACAATAGTGAGGCCGGCCCTTCTCTCAGCACTGACCAACAGACAAGAATCTGAGCTGGACCTGGCAGAGATGAAGATGTTGGGATTTTCTCTGGGAATAACAAAGATTGAGAGGATAAAGGACACCGGAGAACAGGCTGGGTTAGACGACTTGCAGATAACATAAGAGAGAAGAATTGGGATGGTTTGGACGTGTATAGATGAGGGATAGTAAATACATTGGTAGAAGGATGCTAGACATGCCGCTGCCCGGAAAGAGGGGGAAAAAAGAGATGTAAAAGAGGAAATGTAGTTGATTGTTGTGACAGAGGAAGATGCAGAAGGAAAAGCATGGGCTCTGCCATGGCAACTTCTAGACCAAGAGTCGGCAACCCGCGGCTCTAGAGCCGCATGCGGCTCTTTAGCGCCGCCCTAGTGGCTCCTGGAGCTTTTTCAAAAATGTTTGATCTTTTTTTTCCTTCTTTTTTCTTTTTTTTCTTCCTTTTTTTTCTCTTTTTTTCTCTTTTTTTCCTTTTTTCTTTTCTTTCTCCACATTTCGACTATCTTCACGAAATTCTGACTATTTCCTCAACATTTACTTTTTTCTCAACATTTATTTTTTTCTCAACATTTCGACTTTTTTCCTCAACATTTCAACTTTTTTCTCGACATTTCGACTTTTTTCTCGAAATTTCGACTTTTTTCTCAACATTTCGACTTTTTTCTCGAAGTGCATAATGAAAAAAACATCTTCCCCCAGTTATAACTAATATAGAAACATGCAGCATGTGTTGTCTTCATTCTAAGGCTTATACAAGACTTTTGCTTTTTATGTTTTTGGTCCAATATGGCTCTTTCAATATTTTGGGTTGCCGACCCCTGCTTTAGACGGAAATGCTGAATAAAGACGAAGAAGAAAATATTGAAACTGGACTCTGGACAACCGTAAACAACTAAAGCTCTATCGCAATTGCAAAGTGAAGTATCTGCAAACTAAAAACCTGGTCCCCCAACTCCCCTACTTTATATTTGCTACTGCAAGTCGATGTGTTTTAAGAGCTTCAATAGCTGTATTGATGTGTTTGTGTATTGAATGCTCAAATTGCACAGCTGTAAACATGAAGGTGAAGAATTAATTTTCACAGCACACAAACTGTGTTTTCCTAATTAAAACTGAGTTTTAATATTTTTCTTACCTTCGAGACATAATTTCTCCAAGCATCAGTAACTTTGTGCACAATAACTAGATATTGGCTGGCATCTTTTTTACTTCAAGAGCAGTTTTATATAATAATAATGATTATGATATCAAATATGCTGATATTGATAATATTATACATGTATATTTGTGTATATATATGTGTGTTTTTAATTAGTTTACATTTTTTTTATTCCAGTTATTTCATCTAGTCTAATGAACAGGTTTTGTCTGAAAGCAGAATGTCAGTCTTGACTCAGTTTTGATCATCTGTCTGGTTATTGATCGTTACTTTTGTAGCTGGGTGTGTGTCTTTTAAAAGATAAAGCTTTGTAACAAATATGGATCCATCACCTACACCCTCTTCTGTTCAGGGAAAAAGAGAGGGAGGCGTCTGCTTTTACTACACAATTACTAACTGGAGTTAAACCATTAGATGCATTTGACGTCATTTGCCATGATAACGATTAACTCAAGCTGATGCAACAGCCGAACTAAAGATAAATGTTTTGGCTTGTTAGTAGATTAATATTAATTACCAATTTCTTTTTTCAGTCCTCAAGTTTGAAAGAAAAGTTGAACAAAGTATTGATCGCGTGCCTCTCCAAAGACAGATGAGGAAGCAGCTTTGTTTAGCCGTACAGTGTCTGTCTCTGCTACCCACAATGCAATCCTGCTTCCAGCCCTCTCACAAATCTCACAGGAGGAGTCTGTTTAGTTTTCTGCTCTTCGGAGAGAAGGTTCTAGAGTCAGCGATCAATAGCCTCCTGAGCAGGGCGTGGAGGTGCTGACATCAATTACCAATTGGATCAAGTTGATAAAGTAGTGTCCTTTTAGGAAATGGCAGTTAGCCTCCGTGTCAGTGTGTACAGGAAATAAGGTCTGCATTAAAATAAGTGATGCTTTTATTGAAGCAGCTCGGTGTGTGACCAGAAGTGTTTTAATTACCTGTGATCTCACCAGCTAGTAGGGATGGGCGGTATGGACTAAAAAAATTATCACAATAATTTCTGGCATTTATCCCGAAAACGATAAAAATGACGATTTAAAAAAACAATTGAACTCCACTTTTGTAACAATAATAATAAATCTATCAACACATTCAGTCTTTGGAGCCAAAACACTGATCTAAAAGATACTAAATACTACTAAACGTCTTCAATGGGAATTTATCTTCCTTCCTTCCTTCCTTCCTTCCTTCCTTCCTTCCTTCCTTCCTTCCTTCCTTCCTTCCTTCCTTCCTTCCTTCCTTCCTTCCTTCCTTCCTTCCTTCCTTCCATCATTCCTTCCTTCCTTTCTTCCTTCCTTCCTTCCTTCCTCCTATATTTCTTCCATCCTTCCTCCTTCCTTTTTTCCTCCCATCCTTCCTTCCTTTTTTCCTTTTTTTCCTTCCTTTTTTTCTTCCTTTTTTCCTTTCTTCCTTCCGTCCGTCCTTCCTTCCTTCCCTTTTTCCTTTTTTCCTTCCTTTTTTCCTTCCTTTTTTTCTTCCTTTTTTCCTTTCTTCCTTCCGTCCGTCCTTCCTTCCTTCCTTCCTTCCTTCCTTCCTTCCTTCCTTCCTTCCTTCCTTCCTTCCTTCCTTCCTTCCTTCCTTCCTTCCTTCCTTCCTTCCTTCCTTCCTTCCTTTTTTCCTTCCATCATTCCTTCCTTCCTTCCTTTCTTCCTTCCTTCCTTCCTTCCTCCTATATTTCTTCCATCCTTCCTCCTTCCTTTTTTCCTCCCATCCTTCCTTCCTTTCTTCCTTCCTTCCTTCCTTTTTTCCTTTTTTTCCTTCCTTTTTTTCTTCCTTTTTTCCTTTTTTCCTTCCTTCCTTCCTTCCTTTTTTCCTTCCTTTTTTTCTTCCTTTTTCCTTTCTTCCGTCCGTCCGTCCTTCCTTCCTTCCTTCCTTCCTTCCTTCCTTCCTTCCTTCCTTCCTTCCTTCCTTCCTTCCTTCCTTCCTTCCTTCCTTCCTTCCTTTTTTTCTTCCGTCCTTCCTTCCTTCCTTCCTTCCTTCCTTCCTTCCTTCCTTCCTTCCTTCCTTCCTTCCTTCCATCCATAAATCAGTTTTACACAAAAACGTCATCAACGTGAATTTATCTTTTTTACCGTGAGATACAAATTCTTACCGTGGGGAATTTCTTTGGCGCTTTATCGTGAACAGTAAAATATCACCCATTCCTACCTGCTAGTCTGTCATATCAGCTGTAATTCATTTATTTAATCATTTTGAGGGTAAATTGTCTTCTCTGTCGTCTCTAATGCAGGGGCAGCTGCAGATGTTTGTACATTAGGTTTAATTTTCCCGCCTAAATGGGTAGATATTTGTGTTTTCTAAAGGAACTGACGCCGGCAGGTGTTGCAGTCGGCAGTTTTCTCAGCTTTTATGTCTTGTGGGTAAAGAGGCTGCGGGTCATGAGGGATTGCACAAAGGGAGCTGAGAGCAAACACAACCCCTTTTAAAAAGCAAAAATGGGATTGATTTCTGCACTCTTGTTGCTAAGCAACTACAAAGCCTCGTTGAGAAAGAATATTGACCTCTTGTTGATAAGTCCAATTACGTTCTTTGCCTCCTCTCTATAACCAAAGATTTTCCACTGTCATATTCTGTTCTCCTCGTGTTTATTGTGCATTTTCTTTTCTATTTCATAGAGAAATAGTGTACTGTGACTTCCACCTGCTTTCCCAGCCTGCGACTCGGAGCACATTTGAATGTGATCCATCTTGCATAGTATGAATGGGGTTGCCTTTCAATGCCTTTCGTTGTAGCTCACTCGCTTCCGATTCTCATTTAGTCACTTTATTCAACTTGTCGGTGGAGCTCCAGCGAGCTAAATGGCCCCAGAGCTCACGCAGGCACATTTTTCTCACTGCTAGAAATGTAATTCAGCCAACAAACCATTTCACTTGTTCCAGCAAGCCCTGAAATGAAAATTGATTTGCATTTTCTTCTCTTGTACTACTGTACAAAGCCGCTGTAACTGTAGTTTATCAAGTGCTAGTCGTTAAGTTGTTTTGAATGCTGTGATTGTGGGCGTGAAGGAGGTTAAAGGTCATGCAGCTGCAGGATTGCAGCCAGTATGTTGTTTTTTTTCACTGTTTTTGTCATAGACATATATATGTATCCGCCCCATCGAGCGCTGAGCCGTACGTCAACAACGCCGCCATATTGGATGTTCAAGACTGCGCTGTAAACTAAGAGTAAGTAAGTAAGTAAATGGACTTATTTTCATAAAGCGCCTTTATACAAAGAAATTTACGTTTTACGTCTCATTTATTCATTCACACACGCACTAATATACTTGGGAAACAGTTAGGCACCAAATATAATATATTTAATTTTTTCAGATGGCAAAAATAAGAACTTTATTGATCCCACATAGGAGTAATTCATGTTATATCTGCTATAGAGAACAAGGTAGTGCCGAAAAACAATATATATCCCCCTCACAAAAATAGGAAAAATAGAGAAACATATTTTCTCATTAACAAAACAAATTTTAAATTTTTTAAATAACAAAATAACATAGTTGAACCATTTTTCAGACAATAAAATAACATTTGAACCATTTTTTCAGGTAATAAAATAACTAAAAAAAAATCTGAAAAATTGTTCAAATATGTTATTTTGTTACTTGAAAATTTTAAAATATGTTTATGTAAAATATGTTTTGTTGATCTATTTTTCTTATTTTTGTGAGGGGGGATATATATTGTTTTTCGGCACTACCTTGTTCTCTATAGCTGATATAACATGAATTACTCCTATGTGGGATCAATAAAGTTCTTATTTTTGCCATCTGAGAAAATGGAATATATTATATTTGGTGCCTAACTGTTTCCCAAGTATATTAGTGCATGTATGAATGAATAAATGAGACGTAAAACGTACATTTCTTTGTAGAAAGGTGCTTTATGAAAATAAGTCCATTTACTTGTATTAGTTTACAGCGCAGTCTTGAACATCCAATATGGCGGCGACGTTGACGTATCGCAGCTGCTCCATGGGGCGGATACGTATACATGTCTATGGTTTTTGTAGGTTTGGGTTAAATAAACACACTGACTTCAGACTTACTTGTGATTCCTCCCTAGAACACGTCTGCTCCATCATCGCCTCCATGCTGAGGAATCTCAAGTCCCAGCAGAGAACCCGCCTGCTCAACAAATTCACAGAGAACGACTGTGAGAAGGTTCGTTTTCGTCATTTTCCTTTTTGTTGCTTTCATCTTCTGTCCTTCCTCGTTCACATTTATTTTTGCGTCTGTTTTATTGATTTTCCATCTAATTGCTTCATCAGAAAGCCTAAGCTTGAGTGCTTGTGTATGTCTTATTTATTTGTTTTCTTTCTATCGTCTGCATTTTGTTACTGGGTGTTTTGCTTGTATTTTATGAATTCTCCCAAATTATTTTATTTAAGTTTTAAGTTTTCCTTACCTGCATCTGTCTTTGGTCTTGGTAGCTCTTTTTAAGTGATATACAGGACTGTCTCAGAAAATCCGAATATTGTGACAAAGTTCTTTATTTTCTGTAATGCAATTAAAAAAACAAAAATGTCATACATTCTGGATTCATTACAAATCAACTGAAATATTGCAAGCCTTTTTAATTATTTTAATATTGCTGATTATGGCTTAGATTAAGATTCCCAGAATATTCTAATTTTTTGAGATAGGATATTTGAGTTTTCTTAAGCTGTAAGCCATGATCAGCAATATTAAAATAATAAAAGGCTTGCAATATTTCAGTTGATTTGTATTGAATCCAGAATTTGTGACATTTTTGCAATACAGAAAATAAAGAACTTTATCACAATATTCTAGTTTCCTGAGACAGTCCTGTATTTGATTAGCAGCACCGGGCTGGGACGCACAACTTTAATTCAAGTTGAAACAGAAAGGTCTGTTTTTCACACAAACCTCAGAATTTTCCAGAATTTTCCAGGATGTACTTTTCCTCTTCATATTACAGTGTTATAATATTTTGCGTGTTCTGAATTCATCACCAACTTGTGTTTTTCCATATTTCTCTTCAGTCTCATATTATTTGGCATCTGCTTTGTACTCTCTCCTTCCCCTTTTATGTTTCTCAAATGTTTCACTTTGCTTTCTTGTCTGCTGCATCTCTCACCGCCGCGTCTGCCTCCGTCTCATTCTCTCCCCAGGTTGATCGACTGATGGAGTTGCATTTTAAGTACCTGGAGGCGGTTCAGCAGGCCGACAAGAGGATCGAAGGAGAGAAACATGTAAGCCTTTCCCTTTCCCTTCCTTCTGTCCATCCTTCCCTTCCTTCTGTCCATCCTTCCCTTCCTTCTGTCCATCCTTCCCAAACTACCAGCCCTGCGTTCCTTACATTCCTCTTTTGTTTTTTAACCCTTGTGCTGTCTTTGGGTCAAAATGACCTAATTCTTCTCTCCTTCTTTCCTCCTGCTCTCTCCTTCCTTCTTCCTTTCCTCTTTTCCTCCTTTTTACCCTCCTTTACTCCTTTTTCTTCCTACCTCCCTTTCGTCATTCGTTCCTTTATTACCTTCTTTGCTTCTCCTTTCTTCTTTCCTTATTTTCTCCATCCCTTCTTTCCTTTTCTCCCTTCTTTTCTTCCTTTCTCCCTTCCTTCCATCTTTTCTCCCCTCCTTACTCCCTTTCCTACTTCCTTCCTTCCTTCCATCTTTTCTCCCTTCCTTACCTCCTTTCCTACTTCCTTCCTTATTTCCTTCTTTGCTCCTTTCTTCCTCACTTCCTTATTTCCTTCCTTCCATCTTTTCTCTCTTCCTTACTCCCTTTCCTACTTCCTTCCTTCCTTCCTTCCTTCCTTCCTTATTTCCTTCCTTCCATCTTTTCTCTCTTCCTTACTCCCTTTCCTACTTCCTTACTCCCTTTCCTTCCTTCCTTCCTTCCTTCCTTCCTTCCTTCCTTCCTTCCTTCCTTCCTTCCTTCCTTCCTTCCTTCCTTCCTTCCTTCCTTCCTTCCATCTTTTCTCCCTTCCTTACTCCCTTTCCTACTTCCTTACTCCCTTTCCTTCCTTCCTTCCTTCCTTCCTTCCTTCCTTCCTTCCTTCCTTCCTTCCTTCCTTCCTTCCTTCCTTCCTTCCTTCCTTCCTTCCTTCCTTCCTTCTTTCCTTCCTTCCATCTTTTCTCCCTTCCTTACTCCCTTTCCTTCCTTCCTTCCTTCCTTCCTTCCTTCCTTCCTTCCTTCCTTCCTTCCTTCCTTCCTTCCTTCCTTTCTCCTTCCTTCCTTCCTTCCTTCCTTCCTTCCTTCCTTCCTTCCTTCCTTCCTTCCTTCCTTCCATCTTTTCTCCCTTCCTTACTCCCTTTCCTACTTCCTTCCTTCCTTCCTTCCTTCCTTTCTTCCTCACTTCCTTCCTTCCTTCCTTCCTTCCTTCCTTCCTTCCTTCCTTCTTTCCTTCCTTCCATCTTTTCTCCCTTCCTTACTCCCTTTCCTTCCTTCCTTCCTTCCTTCCTTCCTTCCTTCCTTCCTTCCTTCCTTCCTTCCTTCCTTCCTTCCTTTCTCCTTCCTTCCTTCCTTCCTTCCTTCCTTCCTTCCTTCCTTCCATCTTTTCTCCCTTCCTTACTCCCTTTCCTACTTCCTTCCTTCCTTCCTTCCTTCCTTTCTTCCTCACTTCCTTCCTTCCTTCCTTCCTTCCTTCCTTCCTTCCTTCCTCCCTTCCTCCCTTCCTTCTTTCCTTCCTTCACCCTCCCTTGACCCAAACACGGCACAAGGATTAATATACCGTTTGTCACAGCGATGGATTCACAGGACACATTTTTAGCTATTACTCAAAAGACCATTTATACAATTGTACTTTTGTCTTTATGTTTATATATATTTTTCATTTGAGCAAAGTCAAAG